>NC_091977.1:392134825-392222325 GCF_044704955.1 Pristiophorus japonicus
ATGTTTCCTGACCCAGCTTGTTCTGTGCTCTTTTCAACACTTGGAACTCTGCTCATGATTGCTTTCTTGGACTTCTGAACTCCTCTGCCATCAGGACTGCATGACTCTGCTGGGCTACACTGTTTGCCTCGGCTGTTGTGACTGTTCTGCCATTCAATCGTTTTAAGTTTAAGGTAACCTGTTCCAGCCTACAGTGCCCACCATCCTCACCCCACCTAATGCTGTTACCTATTGAACTTCAGAACTGTACTTCAATGCACTCCTGGCTTCCCAGCTTTACTCTGCTACTGTGGTGTGTCCTGAACAGAAATCCATTTCCTCTTGGGCCGAAGTCCATTTCTTTGCTGACACCTGGGCTTTATTATGACCTCCATCATTGCCGCTTTGTACTGTTATCTGCCTCGATTCCAGTACCTGGTCTATTTATGCAGGCTCACTTATTTCTTCCTTTGTTGGGAATTTTTCACTCTACACTGTTACCTCTGATCTGTTCTTGCTCTGGATTCTGCTCCCTTGTTACTAAATGATCTTTGGCTTATTTTCCCATGCTTCCCATGGCCACCGGCTCCACTCATCCCTCAGAACTCCTCCGTCACCCTTTGATGGATTGGGTTACATAGGATTACATGGGAGGAAGCTTGCAGGGAATATAAAAACTGACTGTAAAAGCTTCTATAAATATGTGAAGAGAAAAAGATTAGTAAAGACAAATGTAGGTGCCTTGCAGTCGGATTCAGGTGAATTCATAATGGGGAACAAAGAAATGGCAGACCAATTGAACCAAATACTTCGGTTCTGTCTTCACAAAGGAAGATACAAATAACCTTCCGAATGTACTAGGGGACAGTGGGTCTAGTGAGAATGAGGAACTGAAAGATATCCTGATAAGGCGGGAAAATGTGTTAGGGAAATTGATGGGATTAAAGGCCGATAAATCCCCGAGTCCTGATAGTCTGCATCCCGGAGTACTTGAGGAGGTGGCCCTAGAAATAGTGGATGCATTAGTGATCATTTTCCAACAATCTATCGACTCTGGATCAGTTCCTATGGACTGGAGGGTAGCTAATGTGGCGGCACTTTTTGAAGAAGGAGGGAGCGAGAAAGCGGGTAATTATAGACCGGTTAGCCTGACATCAGTCGTGGGGAAAATGTTGGAATCAACCATTAAGGATGAAATAGCAGCCCATTTGGAAAGCAGTGACAGGATCGGACCGAGTCAGCATGGATTTAGGAAAGGGAAATCATGCTTGACGTCTCTTCTGGAATTTTCTGAGGATGTAACGAGTAGAGTGGACAAGGGAGAACCAGTGGATGTGATGTATTTGGACTTTCAAAAGACTTTTGACAAGGTCCCGCACAAGAGATTGGTGTACAAAATCAAAGCGCATGGTATTGGATAGAGAACTCGTTGACAGACAGGAAGCAGAGAGTCGGGATAAACTGGTCCTTTTCAGAATGGCAGGCAGTTACTAGTGGGGTGCCCGAGGGCTCAGTGCTGGGACCCCTGCTCTTTACAATATACATTAACGATTTGGATGAAGGAATAGAGCGTAATATCTCCAAGTTTGCAGATGACACTAAACTGGGTGGCGGTGTGAGCTGTGAGGAGGACGCTAAGAGGCTGCAGGGTGACTTGGACAGATTAGGTGACTTGGACAGATTAGGTGAGTGGGCAAATACATGGCAGATGCAGTATAATGTGGATAAACGTTAGCTTATCCATTTTGGGGGCAAAAACACGAAGGCAGTATATTATCTGAATGGCGGCAGATTAGAAAAAGGGGCGGTGCAACGAGACCTGGGTGTCATGGTTCATCAGTCACTGAAAGTGGGCACGCAGGTACAGCAAGCGGTAAAGAAGGCAAATGGCATGTTGGCCTTCATAGCTAGGGGATTTGAATATAGGAGCAAGGAGGTCTTACTGCAGTTGTACAGGGCCTTGGTGAGGCCTCACCTGGAATATTGTGTTCAGTTTTGGTCTCCTAGTCTGAGGAAGGACGTTCTTGCTATTGAGGGAGTGCAACGAAGGTTCACCAGACTGATTCCAGGGATGACTGGACTGTCATATGAGGAGAGACTGGATGAACTGGGCCTTTATTCACTGGCATTTAGAAGGATGAGAGGAGATCTCATAGAAACATATAAGATCCTGACGGGACTGGACAGGTTAGATGCAGGAAGAATGTTCTCGATGTTGGGGAAGTCCAGAACCAGGGAACATAGTCTTAGGATAAGGGGTAGGCCATTTAGGACTGAGATGAGGAGAAACTTCTTCACTCAGAGAGTTGTTGACCTGTGGAATTCCCTGCCGCAGAGAGTTGTTGATGCCAGTTCATTGGAGATATTCAAGAGGGAGTTAGATATGGCCCTTACGGTTTTGGGGATCAAGGGGTATAGAGAGAAAGCAGGAAAGGGGTACTGAAGGAATGATCAGCCATGATCTTATTGAATGGCGGTGCAGGCTCGAAGGGCCGAATGGCCTACTCCTGCACCTATTTTCTATGATTCTATATACGGCACAGAAACAGGCCATTTGGCCCAACCAGTCCATGCCAGTGTTTATGCTCCACTCCAGCCTCTTCCCGTCTTTCCTATCTAACTTTATCAGCATAACCTTCTATTCCCTTCCCCCTCGAATGCTTATCTAGCCTCCCCTTAAATGCATCTATACTATTTGCTTCAACCACACCCTATAGTATCGAGTTCCACATTCTCATCACCCTCTTGGAAAAGAAGCTTCTTCTGAATTCCCTATTTGATTTCTTGGTGACTTTATTATATTGATGGCCTCTCGTTTTCCTCTTCCCCACAAGTGGAAACACTATCTTTGTATCTACTCTTATCAACACCTTTAATAATTTTAAAGACCCCTATTATGTCACCCTTTAGCCTTCTCTTTTCAAGAGAAAAGAGACCTAGTTTGTTCATCCTTTCCTGATAGGTGTATCCTCGAATTTCTGGTATCATCCTTGTAAATTTTTTTTGCACCCTCTCCAGTACCTGTATATCTTTTTTATAATATGGTGACCAAAATTGTACGTTGTACTCCAAGGGCCAGAAATTTGTCACCGTAACGATAGATTTAAAAGATTTTTTTTTTGGAGCTAAATAAATTTACGGCCATTTTGCTAGTTTTGCCAGTGGTGTACTGCCGTCCTTATAAGAACATAAGATAAGAAATAGGAACAGGAGTCGGCCATACGGCCCCTCGCGGCTGCTCTGCCATTCAACACGATCATGGCTGATCCGATCATGGACTCAGCTCCACTTCCCTGCCTGCTCTCCATAACCCATTATTCCTTTATCGTTTAAGAAACTCTCTATTTCTGTCTTAAATTTATTCAGTGTCCCAGCTACCTTAGCTCTATGTGGCAGCGAATTCCACAGATCCACAACCCTCAGAGAAGAAATTTCTCCTCATCTCTGTTTTAAATGGACGGCCCCTTATTCTAAGATTATGCCCTCTAGTTCTAGTTTCCCCTATCAGTAGAAACATCCTCTCTGCATCCACCTTGTCAAGCCCCCTCATAATCTTATAATATAAAAAAAATAAGGACCAATTAAGAGATCCGTTTTTGTGATATCACTCGGGATCAAACCCAATGATAATGCCGTTTTTGCGAGTTTCCCCAATAAGCATATTTTTAAGGACAGTGCTAAATACCGATTTGAAAAAGCTTGCCTTACCTGGTGGAGTCCCATCGAAATCATGCTAATGGCACCGTCTTGGAAAACTGAGCTTCTGCAGAAATGGACTTGCACTGGTAACAGGAGTTTCCAGACCGTGGAGTTCAGATTTACAATCAGAACTGAAGACATGTACAGCCAGGGCAGTTATTTATGCTCTGGCATTGCTTCACATTATAGTCATTTCTTTGAAGTCAATAAACACATTGGGAGCAAAACAGTTTTCACATCTTGTGAGGTGGTAATATTTGGATGTTATTATCCTACGCAAACATTTGCCTGAATGGATCAGCAATCACAGAGGTTAAATTAATTTAGTCCCCAATCTGTCAAGTTCAACCCGACTAAGTGTCCGGCCGAGGGAGCGATCCTGCCAGCTGGCGGCCGACTTTATTGAAGAATCTCCAGGGTTGTTAAATGTAATTGGAAATAAATGTCCAGTAGAGTCATTAGCAGATTTGTGTACTACGTTTTCTGTGTGGTCTGTTGTGTTTCACAGTCTGAGGCATGTAACTGTTGATCAGTTTCCAGACATGCACTAAATCCCAATAACTCCAGTTTGACTACCCTCATTCACCAGCATCTGGGCATGCGCAGAACGGGTGAAACACAAAAAAATTTAGCTCCATCCTTAAAAATGGTATTTTAAAAACTTTTGGCGAAACTTAGGCCTTTTTTTGGTGCTATTTCGGCATTACAAAATCGGCCGTTATTCACAAATAGCGCCAAAAAATGGTGCTATTCTTAAATGTGGAATTTCTAGCCCGAAGGGTGGTCTAACCAAGGTTTGACACAAGTTTAGCATTACTTCACTACTTTTCAACTCTATCCCTCTAGAAATAAACCTTGGTGCTTATTCTGCTTTTTTATGGCTTTATTAACCTGTGTTGCTACTTTTAGTGATTTGTGTATTTGTACTCTGAGGTCCCTTTGCTCATCTACTCCATTTAGATTCTTATTTTTCAAGTAATATGTGACCTTATTTTTCTTATCAAAATGTAATACCTCAAATTTAACAGTGTTGAAATTCATTTGCCAATTATATGCCCATTCTGCAAGCTTATTAATGTTTTCTTGTAATTTGTTGCAGTCCTCCTCAGTATTGATGATCCAGCCCCCCGCCCCCAATTTGGTGTCATTCAAGGTCTAAATCGCTACACTTCAAAAATTCTTCATTGGCTATAAAGCGCTTTGAGACGTCCGGTGGTCGTGAAAGGTGCTATATAAATCCAAGTATTTCTTTCCTTTTATAAATTGTGAACAGTGGTCCTTGTGGGATCCCACTTTCCACCTTCTGCCACTCTGAATAGCTACCCTTTACCCCTATTCTCTGCTTTCTATCTTGAAGCCAGCTAACTATCCATTCTGCTGACTTCATTATTATATTTTTGGTTTCTAGATGTTCTATTTGTTTCCTTTCGTAGGGATTCCATTATTTTTCCTACCACCGAAGTTAAGCTGACTGGTCTATAGTTCCCTGGACATGTTCTATCTCCCTTCTTAAATATAGATATTATGTTAGCTATCCACCAGTCCTCTGGCACCACACCTTTTTCGAACGAATTATTAAATATGTGTAATAGTGCCTCTGCTATCTCTTCCCTAGATTCTTTAAAATGGACGGATGTAATCCATCCGGACCAGGGATCCTATGTTCTTTGATTAGTTTATTAAGAAAGGGAAGATAGATTGTGAAAGTAAACTAACACGAAATATAAAAACAGATAGTAAGAGTTTCTACAGGTACATAAAAAGGAAAAGAGTGGTTAAAGTAAATGTTGGTCCCCTGGTGGATGAGACTAGGGAACTAATAATGGCAGAGACGTTGAACAAATATTTTGTATCGGTCTTCATGGTAGAAGACACTAATAGTGGCTAATCAAGGGGCTATAGGTATGGAGGAATGTAAACAATCACTATCACTACTGAAGTAGAACACGGTAAAATAATGGGACTAAAGGTGAACAAGTCCCCTGGACCTGATGCCTTACATCCTAGGATCTTGAGAAGTGGCTGCAGAGATAGTGGATGCATTGGTTGTAATCTACCAAAATTCCCTGGATTCTGGGGAGGTCCCAGCAGATTGGAAAACCGCAAATGTAACGCCCCTATTTAAAAAAAGGAGGCCGTCTAAAAGCAGGAAACTATAGACCAGTTAGCCTAACATCTGTCGTTGGGAAAATGCTGGAGTCCATTATTAAGGAAGCAGTAGCGGGACATTTGGAAAAGTATAATTCAATCAAGCAAAATTAGTGTGCAAAATTAAAGCACATGGTATTGGGAGTAATGTATTGACGTGGATAGAGAACTGGTTGGCAGACAGGAAGCAAAGAATAGGAATAAATGGGTCCTTTTCAGAATGGCAGGCAGTGACTAGTGGAGTACCGCAAGGTTCAGTGCTGGAACCCCAACTATTTACAATATACATTCATGATTTAGATGAACGAATTGAATGTAATATCTCCAAGTTTGCAGATGACACTAAGCTGGGTGGCGGTGTGAGCTGTGAGGAGGATGCTTAGAGGCTGCAGGGTGACTTGGGACAGGTTAGGTGAGTGGGCAAACGCATGGCAGATGCAGTATAATGTGGATAAATGTGAGGTTATTTACTTTGGTGGCAAAAACAGGAAGGCAGAATATTATCTGAATGGTGACAGATTAGGAAAAGGGGAGGTGAAACGAGACCTGGGTGTCATGGTACATCAGTCATTGAAGTTTGGCATGCAGGTACAGCAGGCGGTGAAGAAGACAAATGGCATGTTGGCCTTCAGAGCTAGAGGATTTGAGTATAGGGGCAGGGAGGTCTTACTGCAGTTGTACAGGGCCTTGGTGAGGCCACACCTGGAATATTGTGTTCAGTTTTGGTCTCCTAATCTGAGGAAGGACGTTTTTGCTATGCCTTCCTACTCCTCTGCCTGATGGTCATCCATCCCCTCTCTGCCTTTGTAACCTTTACCTGCTGTGTGAACAACTCATTGAACGTGCTATCCAAGACATCCTAATATCCTGGCACTTGCGCTCTCATTCTGGGGCAGAGACCCCAATCCCACTGGCTGAAAAATATACGCCAATATCCAAGCAATTCATGTCCAACTACATTCCCATTGTCCATCAATAATGAGGAAGTTTTTCCTTTGTGCCTTCACATTGCCTGACTTCAAGTACTAGTCGTTGATAATTACCAGACTTCCTAAAGTCTATGATATTTAAAAACATATTCTCAGGGAAAAATTTGGCACACTAAAACACCATATGTATAACGCATTAGGAAGCTATAATTAAAAGGAAATAGGTTCATTTAAATCCTTTACAAACATTGGTTTTATTTAAATATTCAGGGCTAAAAATTTGATAGCCCCCAAAAACGGGCACGGGGAGAGCGATGCGCGATTAACCCGCATCTGTTCAAAGTAATACAGGCAGCATGCAAATTTGGTGCTGCCCGCTAATTAGAATGATTGTGGTGTGCAGCCCAGTGCTGAACGAGCTGCTGAGTGGCTGCACAGTCAGCAGAGTCCCAAGTTCGTGCAAGGCTAGCACCAATTAAAGCTAGCCTTCCATTCTTAAAGCCATCCTGCATCTCTTAAAGGGGAGGTGCAGCTGTTGAGACCAGGCGCTGGAAGTCATTCCAGAAGGCAGGTTTAACTGGGAAGCATTCAGCAATGGCACAACAATTCAGAGTCCGGACTGCAAGATTCTCAGGTGCAGCATTGAAGCCTTAATACAGGAAGTGGCAAGGAGAGAGGTCCTGTTTCTACAGAGGGGGGGGGGGCGGAGGGGAGAGAAGTCAGGAGGCACTGCAAAGGCAGTGGGAGCAGACAGCCACGGAGGTCAATTCCAACAGTGTTGCCCCGAAGACCTGGATGTAGTGCCGGAAGAAATTCAATGACCTCACGAGTGATCAAGGTCAGTGAATTTATCTTCAAATGCCTTATCGCACAAACTGCACCATGAGCCTCACTCACTGCTCAATCCACCACACCCCCATTATTCACCGACCAACAATCTCTTATCAATCACGACTCCTACCTCACATTCATATGCTCCATCTCACCCTCACATTCACCACTGCTGCAAGCCCCACACTCACATCTCACAGCTTGCACACACTGCCAGCTATTCAACCATGGCAGCCACATCAGCCAAACACATTGAACCACACTCACTGACACATTTCCCTCTCTCTTGCAGGACAAGGTGCCACAGAACCTTGGGCAGCTAACCGGAGGGGGACAGGCGTGCCTCCATATCGAGAAGACGGTGCTCAGCATATTTGGATTGACTGTGACTCAGGCTGTGGCCAGCGGTGGCGCTGAAACCATTTGAACATAACTATGCTCATACCTAATCCTCCTTCTCACATCCCACTCATCCCACAATCTCTTCTGATTTACCAGGTGCAGATGGTGTACCTCTTGCTTCCCCACCCCTCCCTCTCCTCTTACCATAACCTTACCCTTGTACCTTTCTCATTTCAGAGACCCAAGAAATCCAACCTGGACAGGCAGTGGATCTGACAGTCGCAGACACTGGCACTGTGCAGACTTTAGAGGGTAGTTTAGAGGCAGGATCTGCTCCTGGTGAGTCACCGGGAATAAGTGGGCTGCAGCCAGGGCAGGGGGGAAAGGGTTGCGCAGGTGCCATCTCTCCAGAGGGTGAGGTCACACAGGAGTTCTGCTGCACAGGATTCAGATGAGCTTGATGGGACAGCCTACAGAACAAAGCTGATGGGTATGCACAATTAAATGCTTGGTGCATTGGCAGGCCTGTTATGGAAGATTCCAGCTCCAACCTTGCGCAGAGCTTGGAGCCCACCTAAAAAAAAAAACAGATTATCTGGTCATTATCACATTGCTGTTTGTGGGAGCTTGCTTGTGTGCAAATTGGCTGCCATGTTTCCCACATTACAACGGTGACTACACCCCAAAAGTACTTAATTGGGTGTAAAGCACCTTGAGATGTCTGGTGTTCATGAAAGGTGCTATATTAATCCAAGTCTTTCTTTTTTCCCAGCGTCGAAGGGGTGTGAAGATCCATTAGCACACTTGTGGACCCAACCACCATGCAGTGTCTGATGGCCGATGTCTCAGCTTCCATTGCAGCACAAGCAGAAGCCACACAACATCTGATTGCTGCAATGAAAGCTCAGACTGAATTCATGCAAACTCGGCTTGCTGCCACACATGCATAGACTGCTGCCACACAAGCATCTACTGCTGCCATTATAGCTGCGGTTAACAGTGTTGAAAGGAGCTTGCAGGTTGTCACAGCAGTCCAGCAATCTGTCCTCCAGCAGATTACTAAGATTGCTGAGATGCCGCCCTGGGGGAGTGACAGTGGCTCTGTGGAGGATGAACCTGCTGTCCTCTTAGGATGACAGCATTCGTCCTCCCACCAATGCCACTCTGCCAGTGCCCATGCTGTTGCCTGCCAGCCAGCCAGCCCAGACTACTGCCACCCATGCAGAGGTAGTGCAGTCCGAAGCTGGGTCTACTAAGCCCAGAGCTGCATGAGGTCATTCTGCAAGGCTATCTGCAGTCTCTCCCACTGAAAGTCAACAGCCTTCCACCAGCCATGCTGCAGCCACTGGGGTAGCACTGCGTAGGAGCACTAGGGCAGGCAAAGGCGCATGAAGGGCAGGCAAAGGCGCATGGAAGACAGGCACTAAGGGAATGCACAAGGGAGATTGGTTGATTTTTGAATGAAGCAGTGTAATGGTTTGATTCATAAAATTGGTTTGAAATGTTTGTTTTGTGGTGGCTTTTATTATAGCATTGTGGCCAAGATGACACTGTGATTGTCAGTAACAGAGGGAAGGTAAGGTGTGATACTACTGATGAATGAGAAATTGGGGTTGTGTTCACTGGTACCACAGTCAGATGAGTCGATCACAGACAGCCGGGTAAAAAGGGCCTGTTTGGGTTGCCAACTCCCTTCCTCCTCCTCAGCTGGTTGTCGTATGCCTAGTGGCAAGGGCTGTGCCCTCATAATGGCAAGGTTGTGAAGTATGCAGTAGACCATGACAAATCTTGAGATGCGCTCTAGCGAGTACTGCAAGGTTCCTCCAGAGTGGTTCAGGCAGCGGAAGGGTTGTTTAAGGAGACCAATAGTCTGCTCCATCAGATTCCGTGTGGCAGCATAGCTTTCATAGTGTGTATGTTGCCCAGGTTGCGCAGCAGTCATGAGTCACGTGGTCAGCAGCTAGCCTTTGTCGCCCAGTAATCACCCTCTGCTTTGTTGTGGAGCCTCAAATGCTGATGGTACAGCAGACTACTGCAGAATAAAGGCATCATGACTGCTGCCAGGATATCGAACATTGGATGATGTGCTGAGTATGGCCGCACAGCAGCTGGACATTGAGGGAGTAGAATCCCTTCTGGTTACGGTACATCTCTGAATTGAGATGCGGTGCCCGCAAAACGATGTGTGTTCAGTCAGTGGCACCTGGCACAATGAGGAAGTCTGCTGTCCTGGTGATGCCATGTGCTTGCTCTGCCTGCTTCACTCTGGCAAGAAAGAATGTAATGTATTTAGCTCTCTTAGATGTCAGTGGCCTCCCTTATGCAACAGTGCACGGCGAACTGGGAGATGTTACAGATGTCACCTGCTCCAACCTGGAAGGAGACCGATGCGAAGAAGTTCGTGGCCACAGTCACCTTTACAGCCATTGGCAATGTCATCCTCACCCTGGACTGGGCCTGCATGTCTGCCTGCAGCAGGTGGCAAATTTCAGTGAGCACCTCCTTAGTAAAACGAAGACGTCGCATGCACTGTTCGTCGCCGAGATTGAAGATCTTCTGAGAGCCCTTCTCCACCTGCCTCTTCTAGCAACTTGTCCTGATCTGTGTCACTTCTGCTCAATCTCCCTGTCATGTTGCAGGCCAAGAGGGAAACAAACTACTGCACCCATGTCTGGGAGTAACTGGTCTGAGCAGACCACTTGCTACTCCATACCAAGTCCTTGATCAAGTGCCCTACCACTCCTTGTAGAAATTAGGCAACTTTAATGAAGTCTAGAAAGCACCAAACGCTTCTACAAATTCAGCAACAGCTAGCAGAAAGCAATCAGCAACTAACCTGTAAGTAGGTTATGATCACTTTAAATAGTGTTGATGGGGAGGTCCTTCCTGCTACTGAACGCACGTTTAGTTGTGCGAGGTTAAGAGAGGACGTTGGCTCCAGCGTTGAGGTTGAAAATGGCAGCGCTCATGTCAAATCAGTATTACACGATTGACATCACGATCTGTGTACTCTGCATACTTCCGGCGCACGCTCCCAGCCCCATGCTAGCGCCCTCACTTAAATGGCATCCAGCGTGGCCCACACCAGACTTGAACACCATTTTCGACCCAAAAGGGCACCCATAGTACCCTAACAACAGGCACAACACAAACAAATTTTTAGCCCTCGGTTTCTTCCAGTCAGAGTGCATTTTATTTCAGCTATTTATATTCTCATGTACTGATGCTTCTAAGTAAATATAACAAAAGATTTCCCTGTATCTATAACGTGTAGTACATTGTGCTGCTTTGATGTTACAACGTTGCTGCAGGAGACAACAATGACTCCAGTGCAGTATACTATAGACGAGGTGGTGTTAGACGCTGAGGGCACGAACAACCACCTCTGGGGATGGTTTTATCTGCACTGGAGGGAAAGCAATGGTGTCAGTGAATGTCACAGCAATGGTGTTTTTGCAGGGTGTATCAAGAGATTTGGGGTCCCCCACAAAAGCTGCTCTGTTCTGCGGACCTTTCACCATCCCAAAATCTGCCGGTTAAGCATTGAAGGGCTAGGTTTTTATTCTAGGGACATCTGAGGCATGTATCTACTTGGAAAATTTGGATATTAACATGTAAACTTTACAATCTGGTGCATTTTCTAGTTCAATTGGGAACAATTCTTGTAGTGGCCCAGTGCCCAGGTTATGTTGAGTAGGGTGCTATTTGCTGGTGCTTGGCTTGAATGTTGCTGCATTCAGCTATATATCCAGGTTGATCTTATTTGCATAATGTGGGTAAGTGCCAGGCATGATTCATGCTTCCTATTTGGCACCTACCTATTAGGAGGCAGGGATTTGTGTGAGGTTCCAAATCTTATGTCCTGCAGCAGTGTACAGGACTTTATATTACTGGATCTTGTTCTGGAAGTCCAGAAAAATATCAGTGAGCAGTTGTGGCAACAGTAGGGTGCCACGATCTGGAGGAAGCCTTGGAGATCTTGCTGCAGCATATATGCCAGAGGGGGAATGTCTTCTTTCTCCCTGCATTGCGTTGGATCAGCCAAAGGGTAGGTCAGAGGCCATGGCAGATCACTGATCACTATTCAACAGTAGTCTCCAGACAACCTGGATGCAAGGGAAGCATTGTAGGCAACCACACTGTGACCTCATGTTAATGCAGCACAGCAATTATTAACGGCATGAACTGGTCCATTTTGCCTACATGTTCTTTTTGTACTTGGCTAGCTTCCCATGGTTGCCCATTAGGCAGCATTGTACATTTTCCAACACCTCCTTTTTTTAGCATCGCCTTCTTTAGTAGAAGCCTCAACTGTACAAACCCCTGCTAAATCCTTCCATGATTCATGTTTTCCTTCCCAACACCTATGGGTATCACTCTTATACAGTGGTATTAGTGCACCTCATGCTGCCAATGTCAACTACTCAATGCATGCCACTAATTTAGCAGAAGAGAGTGCATAACAAGATGGAAGGAATGGGAACAGGAGGAGGACTGGCAAATCTGCATTCTCCACTTTTGAAGAGGAGGCCCACCAAATATAGACATGGGACTTTGAAGAAGTAGCAGGAGATGGAAAAGCAGGAGATATGGCCCAGCTCAGGGCTCATAGCATACTATCCTTCCTTTGGTCTCCATACTACTGAGTCAAATACTTAATCACACTGAAACATACATTGATTAGCAGGTTTAAAACTGTATTGTGCATGAAAGTTGCGTGTCACTAAAGTTGTAATGAGGATGTATTTCTATAGGTATGGCAGAAGTAGCTGAGGAGGGCGCTAGTAACCAGGATCAACCATGCACCTCGCAACATATTGCGCACTCAATTACATCCTGGGGAAATTTTAAAAATGAATTTGAGGAGAGCACAACATAACGCACAGAATAGAAATGAATAGGAAAAAGTGGAGGTAGCACAACAGAAGTACGAATCAGAAGGACAGAGGGTGAGATTGCATCTACCCACAGAGGATGAGGACAGGAATCCTGATCTCCAGGGCCTAGTTTCAAAAATGATGCTTTTTGAGCATGAAAAATTGTTGGGAGTTATTGGGGAACCCACACAGAGACCCTAACACCAGTCTTAGCATCTGTCATGAATGCTGCCATATAGACCTTGGGTCACACTGTCATCTCCTCCTTGGACAGATTTACTGATTAAATAGGGAGAGTGATTGGTGGGAGTTTCAATAATGTAATTGCTGCCACGGTGACATGGAGACCAGGAGCCAGAGCAGACCTTAAATACCGATGTTGATGTTAGTTTCCCATGATGACAAGACATCTTCACCATCTTGCCACCCTTCTCCCAGATAACTTCAATATGTACAATGATATTGAGTTAAAAAGCCAGTGGCAGACGGGCTGAACTTCCGGGTTTCTCACGTGCTATAGGACACTTGAGCATCCCAAACTTAAAATCAGGGCCTTCGCTTTACCATGTGTGTTAGTTAATGGCTCTGGTGGATGCAAACACCTCATTGTACCTGTGCTTATCAGCTTTATGGGGCTACTACAGAGCATCATGAGCAGAGGTTGTGTTGGCTTCCTAGAATGCAACCTTTGCAGAGCAAATATGTGGGGAATGGTGATTGCCATAAAATTAAGGCATCATAACTGCTATCAGGGAAGCACGATTCTGTGCAGTTGATCACATGCATATTGATAGAAATATAATCCTTTCGATTCATGAAATGCTCAATATTGTGTGTGTGAGTACATGGCGCTCCATGTGTACAATCAAAGATTGCCCTGGACTTTAAGGAATTCAACCATTTCAAAAAACCCTAGGACTCTCTCTGTGCTGTTGTTGATTGTTCAAAGAGAAAGTGATGAAGCTGCTTGTTGAGCTAACAGAGTCAGCACCAGAGGAGGCGGCAGAACATAATCAAAGCGGGAGAAGCAGCGCGGACTTGAATGGAGTCAGATTGGAAAATTGCACATGTCACTCGCTACTTAATAATGGTGAGAGAGGGAAACCAGGGAATTATAGACCAGTTAGCCTAACATCTGTTGTTGGGAAATTGCTAGAATCTAATAACAACAACAACTTGTATTTATATAGCACCTTTAACATCATGAAATGTCCCAAGGTGCTTCATAGGAGTATTATGAGCCAAAAATTTGACATGGAACTGCATAAGTAGAAATTAGCGCAGGTGACCAAGGTATGTTTTAAGGAACACCTTAAAGGAGAAAAGAGAGGTAGAGATGCGGAGAGGTTTAGGCGGGGAGTTCCAGAGCTTGGGGCCTAGACAACAGAAGGCTCAGTCACCAATGGTTGAGCGATTATAATCAGGATGCTCAAGAAGGCAGAGTTAGGGGAGTGCAGACATCTCGGGAGGTTGTGTGGCTGGAGGAGATTACAGTGATAGGGAGGGGCGAGGCCATGGAGGGATTTGAAAATAAGGTTGAGAATTTTGAAATCAAAGCTTGCTTAAGCGGAAGCCAATGTAGATCAGCGAGCACAGGAGTGATGAGTGAACGGGACTTGGTGCGAGTTAGGACACGGGCAGCCGAGTTTTGGATCACTTCTAGTTTACGTAGGATAGAATGTGGGAAGCCAGCCAGGAGTTCGTTAGCATAGTCCAGTCTAGAGGTAACAAAGGCATGGATGAGGGCTTCAGCAGCAGATGAGCTGAGGCAAGGGTGGAGATGGGTGTTGTTACAGAGGTAGAAATAGGCGGTCTTAGTTATACTGTGGATATGTGGTCGAAAGCTCATTTCAGGGTCAAATATGTCATCAAGGATGATTCAGCCTCAGACAGAAGTGGCTAGGGAACGGAGTTTGTGGCGGAGACCAAAAACAATGGCTTCGATCTTCTTAATATTCAATTGGAGAACATTTCTGATCATCCAGAGACCGTGGAGGAGTCGAGAGAAGCGGAAGTGAGGTAGAGCTGGGTGTCATCGGCGTACATGTAGAAACTGACACTGTGTTTTCGGATGATGTCGCCAAGGGGCAACATGTAGATGAGAAATAGGAGGGGGCCAAGAATAGATCCTTGGGGGACACCAGAGGTAACGATGTGGGGGTGGGAAGAGCAGCCATTGCAGGTGATTCTCTGGCTAAGATTAGATAGATAAGAATGGAACCAGGCGAGTGCAGTCCCACCCAGCTGGATGACACTGGAGAGACGTTGGAGAAGGATAGAGTGCTCAACCGTGTCAAAGGCTGCAGACAAGTCAAGAAGAACGAGGAGGGATAGTTTGCCTTTGTCACAATCACAAAGGATGTCATTTGTGACTTTGATGAGAGTGGTTTCGGTACTGTGGCAGGCGCAGAAACCGTCTTGGAGGGATTCAAACATGGAATTGCGGGAAAGCTGGGCACAGATTTGGGAGGCAACAACTCGGTCAAAACCTTTGGAGAGGAAAGGGAGGTTGTAGATGGGGCAGTAGTTTGCAAGGACGGAGGGGTTGAGGGTTGGTATTTTGAGGAGAGGGGAGATGACGGCAGATTTGAGGAAGAGGGGAACAGTACCTGAGGAGAGAGAACCGTTCACAAGGTCAGCTAACATGGGAGCCAGAAAAGGAAGTTGGGTGGTCAGCAGTTTGATGGGAATAGGGTCAAGGGAGCAAGGAGTGGGTTTCCTGGACAGGATGAGCTCGGAAAGATCATAAGGGGAGATCAGAGAAACTGGAGAAAGATGTGAGGTCAGGGTTAGGGCAGACAGGATCCTTAGAGAAAGTTTGGCCCGGTGGGCAAGGGGTGGGGAGAGGCTGAGGTGATTGAATGGATGGTCTCAATCTCAGAGATAAAGAAGTCCATGAGCTTCTAACACTTATTGTTGGAGGTGAGGGTGGAGACTGGGGAGAGCGGTTTAAAAAGATGGTTAGCAGTGCAGAATAGAAGGCGGGATTTATCTTTACATTCCAAAATGGGATCCTGGGTTTTATATACAAAGGTTCTGATTACAAAAGCAAGGTAATGATGAATCTGTACAATATATTGACAGGGAAGTGGGGTTTAAGAAGATGGTTAGCAGTAGAGAATAGGAGCCAGGGGTTTATCTTTACATTCCAGAATGATTCTGGAATAGTGAGCGATTTTGACAGACGAGAGCAGGACCCGATAATGCTTTATATGGTCCAGCCAAATCTGGCGGTGAATGGCTAAACCAGTTGTCCGCCATATATGTACAAATCTGCGTCTCTTGGACTTGAGAGTGAAGATCAGGGCTGTACCAGGGGGAACGGCCAGGATGCGAGAGAGTAACAGGGACTCGGGCATCAAAGGTGGTGGCGAGGGTGTGATTGAGCAGAAATGTCATAGTGAATTGAGGGCCAAAGGCTGGACAGTTGGGAGTTCATAAGTGCAGTTGTAAGAGAGTCAGGGAGAGTTTTTTCCAGGGGCGGATACATAAGAAGGTAGGGGGGGGGGTGGTGCGGTTGGAAGGGGGATGTGGGTGGAGAACGACATGAGGAAGTGGTCAGAGATGGCCTTATCTGTAATTGACATGATGGGAGTAGCGAGGCCATGAAAGATGGCAAGGTTGAGGGGCTGACCATGAATATTCGTTGAGGAGTTTACATGGAGGGAGAGATTAAGGGAGGATAGAAGGGTAGTGAACTCAGAGGAAAGAGAGCATGATGAATTGAGATGGAGGGTGAAATCACCGAGGATGAGAAGTCATTTGGTGCAAAGGTAGAGGGAGGAAAGTAGTGAAGAAATATTGGTAATAAAAAATGTTATGGTACTTGGGTGGTCGGTAGAGAACGAGAATTTTAAATGAGAGGGGTGGAATAGGGTGAGACGCTCAAAGGAGGAGAAGGTGCTGGAGGAGTAGGGGACAGACCAAGATGTGATTTGCTGATGAGAACCACACCGCCACCACGGTGGTCTGAACGGGGCAAGTAGTGGAAGTTTTAGCCAGGTGGGGAGGCTTCATTTAAGGATAAGGTGTCATCGCCCCTCAACCAGATTTCTGTCAGGGCCATGATGTCGGCACCATCATCCACGATAAGCTCATGGATGGGAAGGGCCTTGTTCGCAAGCAAACTGACATTCTGGAGGAAGATGCGGAGAGGGTCGGTGATGGCTGCCTCACTGCCTGCGTCCACAGGGTCAGCGCTGGGGCAGGGGGTGAGTTGGACGGGAAGGAGATTGGCAAGATTAGCCCCCAGTGGGCACGCTGGGTGGGAAGGTCAGCGAGCAAGTAGGATGGGACAGTTGGGTTGCTGCACGTAAGGAGTGTTGAATTTTTAAGGGTTCTTGGACAAGACAACACCAATAGGTAGCAGTCAGTATGTTTTGTGCAATGGATCAAGATTTATTAAGCTTACAGCAGTAGTATATTTAACAAAAGGTGATAACTGAACGAAAGCTCGCAGTCCTAGGTCTCTGGAAATTTCCGGACATAGAAACATAGAAACATAGAAAATAGGTGCAGGAGTAGGCCATTCGGCCCTTCTAGCCTGCACCGCCATTCAATGAGTTCATGGCTGAACATTCAACTTCAGTACCCCATTCCTGCTTTCTCGCCATACCCCTTGATCCCCCTAGTAGTAAGGACCTCATCTAACTCCTTTTTGAATATATGGACACAGTCGACGTCGTCTTCAATCTGTTCATTGCTACTCCAGCAGTTTCTATGCAAAGGTATTCTTTGATTATTGCTGTTTTAACCAATTTTTTATCAATGGTTCGTTTGGCCAGTGTCCATATATGGGGCTAGAATTTCCTATCAGCCCGTCAGCACCCGATCGCTGCCCAAAAAACCCTAAGACTGGGAAGATTATCGCCGGCAAAAACGACCCCCCAAAAAATAAAAAAAATCCGGTGAGCAAAAAACATGGGCAAAATTCTGGGCAAAAAATTAATTTATGGTCCATTGGCGACATGGGCGATAAATTAAAAAATCAATAAAAATTTACCCCGAGGCTGCGGGTTGGGCCTAACAGCAGAAAAACAATAAAACTAATTTTTTTTAAAACATCACCTAAAAATTGAAAAAAGCATTCCTGACACTTTTTAAACTAAATAACCACAACAGATTTTTAAAATAATTAGTAAAAAACTAATCACTAACCTTTTTCTTGGTGAGCTACTCACCAACTGCCCAGCTCTGCCAATCCTCATGGGCAGTTTTTTAAAAACTCAGCTATGGGTCACCGCTGACCCAAATATCACGCCAGGGCGATCTCAGGACGATGTATGCCGGTGGTCCGCTCCCAGCAGTATCTTGAAACCGCCGGGCGGTAAGCCATTGCAAATTCCAGCCCTCAGTCTTTAGCAAATCACCTTGTCAATTGGTTCTAATGGTCAAAATACCATTGTCACTCAGACCCGAGGTCGTATCTTGGCCACTTCTGCCTCCAGTAATTTTCCATCAACCCTGTTTTGTCCGTGTTATACATTCTTTTACCTCTTTTACTCCTAACAAGCAGTGCCCAGTCTGGTACCAAAGGCCCATTTCAAACTGTCTCTCTAGTCTTGGGTGGTGCCCAGACTATCTCACTTTGATCTATCAGATGGGTACCTTAACTCCAATGATCTGCCTTATTTTATTTATACTAACTATAGTTCAAATATCTTTGTAATTAGTTTTGTTAAATGAACTCTAATTTCTATTCTACATGTTATTTAATAATTTGACCTTCACTAGCAGTCTGTGGCTGCTTGTTATCTGAGCCGAGTCAAAACTGCTTTTTGCATTTGAGCAGTTTCTAACATTCCCATGCCCAGAGAATCATGGGTAAGATTAGTTTGGTCAATGATTACAAATTGAATATATACATGAATCTCTAATGCCAGTCTTTCTTACAGCGACGAGTGCCTCGGTGGGTCCTTTGTAGGATGCCAAGAGAGGCACAGGGGACGTTGTAGGCTTATCTAGGAGGGAGACAAGCCTGGGACGGTGGCAGGAGAGTTGAAAAGTTGAAGAGTAGTTACGGATTGGGGTAGGAATTTGGGAGGGCAGAGTATCCAAGAGAGGAGAGATGAAAGGAGGCATGGCAACAGGAGAGAACAGTCAGGGAGGGATAAAGAGAAAAGGAAAGAGTGGAAAAAGTGGATGGCTCGGGTCCGATAGAGTGACTGAATACCTCAAAAATTTTCAGTTAATCAGAGAAAGCCAGCATGGCTTTGTGAAAGGTAGGTCATTCCTGACAAACCTAATAGTATTTTTTGAAGAGGTGACTAAAGTAGTGGACAAGGGAGTGTCTATGGACTTCCAGAAGTCATTTGATAAAGTCTCATATAAGAGACTGTTAACTAAGGTAGAAGCCCCCGGAATTGAGGGCAAATTATTGACCTGGTTAGCGGCAGGAGACAGGTAGTGGAGAATGGTCAGTACTCAAATTGGCAGGTGGTGAGTAGTGGTGTCCCACAGGGATCTGTTTTGGGGCCTCAACTATCCACAGTATTAACATCTTAGATGATGGCATCGAAAGTCATATATCCAAATTTGCCGATGACAGTGTAGATGGAGGCATAAAATTACAAAGGGATATCGACAGATTAAGTGAATGGGATAAACTGTGGCAAATGGATTTCAATGTAGGCAAATATATCATCCACTTTGGACCTAAAAAGGATAGAACAGGATGCTCTCTAAATGGTGAAAAGCTAAAAACAATGGAGGTCCAAAGAGACTTGGGGGGTCCAGGTACATCAATCTTTAAAATGTCATGAACAGGTACAGAAAAGAATCAAAAAGGCTAATGGGATGCTGGCCTTTATATCTAGAGGGCTAGAATACAAGGGGGTAGAAGTTATGCTGCAGCTTTCCATAACCTTAGTTAGACCACACCTGGAGTACTGTGAGCTGTTCTGGGCACCACACTTTGGAAAGGATATATTGGCCTTGGAGGGAGCACAGTGTAGGTTTACCAGAATGATACCCGGACTTCAAGAGGAGTGATTACACAAATTAGGGTTTTGTTCCCTAGAATTTAGAAGGTTAAGGGGTGATCTGACCGAAGTTTTCAAGATATTAAGGGGAACAGATAGGGTCGATAGAGATAAACTATTTCTGCTGGTTGGGGAGACTAGGACTAGGGGGCATAGTCTAACAATTAGAGCCAGACCTTTCAGGAGTGAAGTTAGGAAACACTTCTACACACAAAGGGTGGCAGAAGTTTGGAACTCTCTTCCGCAAACGGCAATTAATGCTAGATAAATTGTTAATTTTAAATCGGAGATTGATAGCTTTATGTTAACCAAAGGTATTAAGGGATATGGGCCAACGGTGGGTATATGAAGTTAGATCACAGATCAGCCATGATCCCATTGAATGGCAGAACAGGCTCGAGGGGCTGAATGGCCTACTCCTGTTCCTATGTTGTTCCGGCAAACAACATATCTGTGCATCACAGGCAGATTAATGTTGCCCACCTTGGAGCTTGCCTGAAGTCATCTTGAAGCATATGACAAGCTCTGTCACGGCCTCCCCAGTGAACCTAAATCTTTGCACGCATTGCTCCTCAGAAAAGTACAGGTAAGTCCATTAGTGCTGATAGATGCTGTTGGAAGGGCAATAGTAAATACAAGCCCCCATCCTGTAATGTAACCTAGATTCCCATACATCCCTGAATTTCTTCTCATACCCTTCTTAATCCTATAAGTAACACAAATAAAGTGATATTCCCATAGGGACATCCACTGTGTGTAGGGGTAAGGTGGTAGTAGCAGTATCTAACTCAAAATTATTGTACACAGCCCCGTGACCCACATAATTGAGCAAAAGGAAAAAACTCACCCACATTTGAACAAACTAAATAACATTGCAAGTGTAAGTAGCTGGCTGTCTCTTTAACGAATATTTTAAATACTGGCACAGCCTAGCAATGGTCACACCCAATTTAGATGGTCAAAATGAGGAAATGTTGTTTTACCAGCATAATGGCTGGGGAAAAAAAGCACAGGGTACAAGTCAGGAGTACGATGGAATACTTACCACTTGCCTGGATGACTGCAGCTCCAACAACACTCAAGAGGCTTGACACCATCCAGGGCAAAGCAGTCCGTTTGACCAGCAGCCCATCCACCACTTTAAACATTCAGTTCCTCCACCATCAGTGCAATATGACTACAGTGTACCGTCTACAGGATGGACTGCAGCAACTCGCCAAGGCTTCTTTGCTCCTCCCAACCCACGTCCTCTACCACTTAAAAGGACAAGGGCAGCAGGTGCATGGGAACACCATCAGCTGCAAGTTCCCCTCCAAGTCACACACCATCCTGACTTGAACATATATCGCTATTCCTTCAGCGTCACTGAGTCAAAATGCTGGAACTCCCTATTTAACAGCACTGTGGGAGTACCTTCACCACATGGACTGCAGTGGTTCAAGAAGGCGGCTCACCACCACCTTCTCAAGGACAATTAGCATTAGGAAATAAATTCTGGCCTTGCCAGCGATGTCCACATCCCAAAAATGAATAAATTTTAAAAAGGTGTAATTATGACACTTCTGTGTAATTCTAATATTGTTATTTCAAGTGGAAGCTTCCTGCATCTCCCCCCACAAGTCTCACTGGAAATGTATGTGGTGTTACGAGTCTCTCTCCCTTTTTACAGTCCATTTCACCCCATGGATTGTACACACCAAACATAACCAACACAGTAATTCGTTTTGTTCAAGGGCACAACATAATGTGGGGCAGGGGTTTTAAATTATATTCAGAGATGATTCATTTATCTCATTCATCAGTCTTACTGGGTCTGAATGGGACACTATCTTACTGAATCATTAGAAGTATCTCTGTAACTTTCTCCGCAGTTACTCTCAACATTCTCTGTTTCTCTTCTTGAGGATCAAATTCCTGTTTTTTTTTAGTTAAATAAAAGAATATACGTGAGTATAAAGCAATGCTTCCTTCAGTGGAGACAGAAAATGTTAGCCTCTCCTCCTACTTTCTGATGCTCTTCACTTTCTCTCTGTGACTCTCCCATAGGAACATAGGAAAGTACAGGACTGGTAACAACTTCAGAATCCATCTGGCCAATTCCAGAACTAATGCTCAATTACTTATTCCTCAAATATCTATCGTATTCTGCCTTCATACGCAGTCTGCTCCATATGTTCACTATCCTCTGTGTAAATTAGTTAAATGTAAAGTGTCTGTGCACCTTTTCATTTTTAAGCTTGTGTTTGTGTCCCCTATTCTCGAGTTTGTGACAAACTTTGAACATATTACCAGAGTTCAATTTATCTATTCATTGAAGAATCTTGAATACCTGATTAATATCTCTCTTGAGCCTTCTCTTCTCCAGTGCAAACAAGCCTAGACTCTTCAACTTGTCCCCATAGCTCAAAATCCTTAAGCTGAGTATCAGTTCAGTTGCCCTTTTCTGCACTGCCTTCAATGCTTGGCTATCCTTGCGATAGTATGGTAACTAGAATTGTACAATATACTCCAGGTGTGGTCCAGTCCAGTTTGCTTAACTCACCCCTCAACATGTACCTTTCTAAAATTGAATGTTTCTTTTGCACTCATTCTCTTTGCCATCTTAAACTCCACTATATTAATGATTTAGATGAGGGGATTAAATGTAGTATCTCCAAATTTGCGGATGACACTAAGTTGGGTGGCAGTGTGAGCTGCGAGGAGGATGCTGTGAGGCTGCAGAGCGACTTGGATAGGTTAGGTGAGTGGGCAAATGCATGGCAGATGAAGTATAATGTGGATAAATGTGAGGTTATCCACTTTGGTGGTAAAAACAGAGAGACAGACTATTATCTGAATGGTGACAGATTAGGAAAAGGGGAGGTGCAAAGAGACCTGGGTGTCATGGTACATCAGTCATTGAAGGTTGGCATGCAGGTGCAGCAGGCGGTTAAGAAAGCAAATGGCATGTTGGCCTTCATAGCAAGGGGATTTGAGTACAGGGGCAGGGAGGTGTTGCTACAGTTGTACAGGGCATTGGTGAGGCCACACCTGGAGTATTGTGTACAGTTTTGGTCTCCTAACCTGAGGAAGGACATTCTTGCTATTGAGGGAGTGCAGCGAAGGTTCACCAGACTGATTCCCGGGATGGCGGGACTGACCTATCAAGAAAGACTGGATCAACTGGGCTTGTATTCACTGGAGTTCAGAAGAATGAGAGGGGACCTCATAGAAACATATAAAATTCTGACGGGGTTAGACAGGTTAGATGCAGTAAGAATGTTCCCAATGTTGGGGAAGTCCAGAACCAGGGGTCACAGTCTAAGGATAAGGGGTAAGCCATTTAGGACCGAGATGCGGAGGAACTTCTTCACCCAGAGAGTGGTGAACCTGTGGAATTCTCTACCACAGAAAGTTGTTGAGGCCAATTCACTAAATATATTCAAAAAGGAGTTAGATGAGGTCCTTACTGCTAGGGGGATCAAGGGGTATGGCGAGAAAGCAGGAATGGGGTACTGAAGTTGAATGTTCAGCCATGAACTCATTGAATGGCGGTGCAGGCTAGAAGGGCCGAATGGCCTACTCCTGCACCTATTTTCTATGTTTCTATGTTTCTAATTGATGCCAAGATGATCTCTGACTTTTATCTATGTTACTACCTTCTGGTTGTTACATTCTATCAGGTCCAACAACATGCCAGGCAACTATTCCACAAAACAATCCAGTATCGAGTGCAGGATCATGTTGTAACTTCTCTTGTTTGAAGGCAAAGTTCTTGTCCCAACCCCTCCTTTTGACCTGGTGAGCAACACCAGATGCTCATAATCAGCTGCCTTCCCCTCTTGTCTCTTATCCATATTTACAAAATGCACCTTATCACATCCAGACTAGATGGGTCTATCTACATTAGTAATCACATAATGTTCCACATACAAGATTACACCCCTTTCCAGTTTATTTTTATATCTCTGCAAAATAATCAATATGTTTACCTCACCCGTATCATTTTTTAACCAGGTCTTTGTGATGGCCTCCTCTCCAGCAAAGGAACTCCATGTCTCCCATTTTGTTCCAAGGACTGCTAGCATTCATGTATGGAACTTTGAGGAATCCATTTCCCCATCTCCCTAGACTGATGTGTTTATTACTTTGTCATTATTTCTTTGTTTCTTACCTTCTCTCTCAATGCTTGTTGCTCTCCCTTTTTCTCTGTACTTCCCTTGTTACTCTTTTCTTGATGACTCAATTAATCTCCCCTTTCTCTCTTTCTGTAACTCTGACTGTTTTTGGTTGTTTAACCTTGGGATGTTTTACTACGTTAAAGGCGCTATATAAATTCAAGTTGTTGTTGTTTCTCCTGTGATCTCTAGGCTCTTCCCACATTGTCCTTTTTAATCCAGTTATGTTCGACTGCTACCTGTTCTTTCAACAATCCTTTTCAATTTAGCTCTCCATTTACAACTCATCAGTTTACTCTATGGGCTCCTGAACAGATGGTCAGTACGCACATAGCAAATGAACGCGACAACTGCAAGAGAAATGCAGGGAACAGCACCTACCCTTGTACATGGCCTTCTTTGACCTCACAAAGGCCTTTGACACTGTTAACCGCGAGGGACGATGAAGTTTGTCGCCATCCTCCGCCTGCTCCACGACAACATGCAAGCCGTGATCCTGACCAACGGATCCACCACAGACCCAATCTACATCCAAGCCAGGGTCAAGCAGGGCTGCGTCATCGCACCAACCACCTTCTCGATCTTCCTCACTGCAATGCTCCACCTCATGCTCAACAAGCTCCTCACTGGAGTGGAACGAAACTATAGAACCAGTGGGATCCTGTTCAACCTTCGTCGCCTCCAGGCTAGATCCCATCTTCTGTCGTCGAACTACAGTATGTGGACGATGCTTGGGTCTGTGCACATTCAGAGGCTGAACTCCAAACCATTGTCAACATCTTCACCGAGGTGTACAAAAGCAATTCTTTACATTAAACATCTGTAAGACAAAGATCCTCCACCAACCTGACCCGGTCACACAGCACTGCACCCCCGGTCATCAAAATCCACGGTCCGGCCTTGGACAACGTGGACCACTTTCCATACTTCGGGAGCCTATTATCAGCAAGGGCAGGCATCATCGACGAGGTCCAACACCGCCACCAATATGGCAGCTCAGCCATCGGTCGCCTGAGAAAGAGTGTGTTCGAAGATCAGGCCCTCAAATCTGGCACCGAGCTCATGGTCTACAGGGCTGTAGTGATACATGCCCCCTTGTATGGCTCAGAGACATGGGCCATATACAGTAGACACCTCAAATCGCTGGAGAAATACCACCAATGCTGTCTCCGCAAGATCCTGGAAATCCCCTGGAAGGATAGACGCACCAATGTCAGTGTTCTGGATCAGGCCAACATCCCCAGCATCAAAGCACTGACCACACTTGACCAGCTCTGTTGGGCGGGCCACATGTCTGCATGCCAGACACAAGACTCCCAAAGCAAGCGCTCTACTCAGAATTCCTAAATGGCAGACGATCCCCAGGTGGGCAGCGGAAATGTTTCAAGGACACCTTCAAAGTCTCCTTGATAAAGTTCAATAACCCCACCGACACCTGGGAGCCCCTGGCCAAAGACCGCCATAAGTGGAGAAAGAGCATCCGGGAGGGCGCTGAGTACCTCGAGTCTTGTCGTCGAGCGCATGCAGAAAGCAAACGCAGACAGCGGAAGGAGCGTGCGGCCAACCAGACTCCCCGCCCAACCTTTCCTTCAACGACTGTCTGTCCCACCTGTGACAGAGACTGTAATTCCTGTATTGGACTGTATAGTCACCTGTGAACTCACTTTTAGAGTGGAAGCAAGTCTTCCTCGATTTCGAGGGACTGCCTATGATGATGAGCAAATGAACAAGATGAAAAACATAATTCAGAACTGTGCAAGACATATGTGGCACAACACTGAGGCTCCTCGATTTGCAAGCACTCTGTGACCACAGGATTTCCAGATATTTTAAGACAGCTGGGGCCTCTATGGGTCTTCCCCTGACATTGCTTCAATTCTGCAATGCTAATTGTTATGTATGCAAACCTCACCAATGTGTAAGACTTGCCACCAGGGGCACACCTGTAGGAGACCAAAGGGTCACCTGTGCACCCTGGGCAAGCAGGTATAAAAGGCAATCCACCATGCTGCTTCCTCATTTTGGAATTACATTAAAGAGACCACAGTCACAATGGTTTTAACTTACAACACAGTCTTGTGGAGTTATTCTGAACATAACACTAATGTATGCCATAGGTACCGTAGGTGTTCATTTCTTAAAAGCTGAGTGCAAAAGCTGAGGAAATTAAGGGCAGTCATTAGAAAACCTCTTTGGTATATTCATAATCATATTCCAATTCTATTTTCATCAACCACCTACTTCCTAACAACTGGTGATTATCACATTACCCCACATAGACACCTATATTGACCATTTAGAATATATATTAATCTCTTGGCTATGGGAAAAACACTGCACGAGTCTGCACTTTTGATTGCTACTCCTGTTGTCAGATAACTCACTGAGATTCTTTCTTCCCTAAATGCTATTACCAGTGACTCTTTTCACTGTTCTATGAATGTAAACCATTACTTTAAGCTGTATTCCTGCTCATCAATCACCTCTGTCCTTGCTGACCTACTTGGACTCTCAGACCTCCATTTCCTCCACTTTAAAATTCTTATCCTTGTGGTTAAATCTCTTTATGGCTTCGTCCCTCCCTATTTCTGTAACCTTCTTCAGTCATACAACCGCAGCCCCAAAATAATCTCAGAGAACATTGCATTCCTCCTACTCTTGTAAATCGCCCGCTCTTTATCCCAAAATTGGCAATCAGGCCTACAACTAACTCAACCTACATTCTGGAATTCCCTCCCTAAACCTGTCCACCTCCATTTCCTCCTTTAAGATCTTTAAAGCCTACCTGTTTGCCCTCCCACAATCTCTTTCATTGACTCGCCATCTATTTTTGTCTGCAAATGTCTCTGAAGAGACAAAATTAACAGTCACTTGGACAAGTATGAATTAATTAAGAAAAGCCAACACAGATTTGTTAATGGCAAATCGTGTTTAACTAACTTCATTGAGTTTTTTGATGAGGTAACTGTTATATATGTAAACTTATATATACCTTGTACAGTCACCAGAGGGCTCATCCCTTGGAGTCCCAAGGGATCCCACAATCCCTTGGGAGCACAGGTACTTAAGGAGGCCTCACAGGCTGGAGAGGCACTCTGGAGACCTGCAATAAAAGACTAAGGTCACACTTTACTTTGAGCTCACAGTATCCAGTCAGACTCTTTATTCATAGATAACAACTGGCGATGAGATACAGATGATGAACCCAACGATGCAGAGAACAGTGGGCATCCTGGAGAAATTCTCGGAGGGAGATGATTGGGAAACCTTCGTGGAGCAACTCGACCAATACTTCATGACCAACGAGCTGGAAGGAGAAGCGAACGCTGCCAAATGAAGGGCAATTCTCCTCACTGTCTGCGGACACCAACGTATGGCCTCATGAAAAATCTGCTTGCTTCAGCAAAACCCACAGAGAAATCATACGATGATTTGTGCACACTGGTCCGGGAGCATCTAAACCCGAAGGAAAGCGTTCTGATGGCAAGGTACCGGTTCTACACCTACAAAAGGTCTGAAGGCCAGGAAGTGGCAAGTTATGTCGCCGAGCTAAGACGCCTTGCAGGACATTGCAAATTTGAAGGACATTTGGAGCACATGCTCAGAGACTTTTTCGTACTTAGCATTGGCCATGAAATGATACTTCGCAAACGTTTGACTGTAAAGACCCCAACCTTGAGTAAGGCCATAGCGATAGTCCAGGCATTCATTGCCACCAGTGACAATACTAAGCAAATCTTTCAGCACACGAGTGCTGCTACAAGTACTGTGAACAAAGTGATGTTGTTTTCAAATCGCAACATACATGCCTGCAGCTGCACGTCCGCAGATGTCTCAGAGTCCACGATTAAGGGTGATGAATGCAAGGCCATTAACACCTTGTTGGCGCTGCGGGGGTGATCATCGTTTCCATTCATGCCGCTTCAAAGGGTACGTTTGCAAGGGCTGTGGAACAATGGGACACCTCCAACTTATGTGCAGGCAAGCTGCAAACCATGTTAATCCTGCAAACCATCATGTTGCAAAGGAGGACAGATCCACAGCGGATCACGACGAACCAGAGCTTCAGGCCGAGGAGGCAGAGGTATATGTGGTACACACATTTACCACAAGGTGTCCCCCGATAATGCTGAAGGTTGAATTAAATGGACTCCCGGTGTCAATTGAGCTGGATACGGGCGCGAGCCAGTCCATTATGAGCAAAAGGACTTTTGATAAATTGTGGTGCAGAAAGGCCTCAAGGCCAGTCTTGACTCCCATTCACACGAAACTGAGAATTTACACAAAGGAACTGATTCCCGTAATCGGCAGTGCTATTGTAAAGATCTCCTACGATGGAGCGGTGCAAAAGCTACCACTCTGGGTAGTACCAGGCGATGGTCACACGCTGTTCGGCAGGAGCTGGCTGGGAAAGATAGGCTGGAACTGGGACGATGTCCGAGCGCTCTCGTCCGCTGACGACACTTCGTGCTCCAGGTCTTAAACAAATTCCCTTCGCTGTTCGAACCAGGCATCGGGAAGTTCCAAGGAGCAAAAGTGCAGATCCACCTCATTTTGGGGACGCGACAAGGCAAGAGCAGTACCGTACATGATGAGAGAAAAGGTAGAGATCAAGCTAGACCGGCTGCAAAGAGAGGGCATCATTTCACTGATCAAATTCAACGAGTGGGCCAGTCCGATTGTTCCAGTCCTCAAGGGAGATGGCACTGTCAGAATCTGTGGTGATTACAAAGTAACTATCAATCATTTCTCTCTGCAGGATCAATACCCACTATCAAAGGCTGACGACCTTTTTGCTACGCTGGCGGGAGGAAAGACATTCACGAAGCTGACTTGACCTCGGCCTACATGACGCAGGAGCTGGAGAAATTATCGAAGGGCTTCACCTGCATCAACACACACAAAGGTCTCTTCATTTATAACAGATGCCCATTTGGAATTCGATCAGCCGCGGCGATTTCCAGAGAAACATGGAAAGCTTACTGAAGTCGGTCCCACGCACGGTGGTCTTCCAGAATGACATCTTGGGTCGGGACACAGTCAAGCATCTGCAGAACCTGGAGGAGGTTCTTAGTCGGCTTTAATCGTGTGGGGCTCAGGTTAAAATGTTCGAAGTGCGTTTTCCTGGCGCCTGAAGTGGAGTTCCTGGGGAGAAGAATCGCGGCGGACGGCATCAGGCCCACTGATTCGAAGACAGAGGCAATCGAGAATGCACCGAGGCCACAGAACGTGACAGAGCTGCAGTCGTTACTAGGACTCTTGAACTAATTTGGTCACTTCTTACCGGGTCTCAGCACACTATTAGAACCACTGCATGCCTTACTGTGTAAAGGAGATGAATGGGTATGGGGCAAAAGCCAAGAAAATGCCTTTTTGTAAAAGCTAGAAAATTGTTATGCTCAAACAAATTGCTTGTGTTGTATGATCCATGTAAGTGTTTGGTACTAGCATGTGATGCGTCGTCGTACGGCGTCGGGTGTGTATTGCAACAAGCTAATGATTCTGGGAAATTGCAATCGGTTGTTTATGCATCCAGACGTCTGTCTAAGGCTGAGAGAGACTACAGCATGATTGAAAAAGAAGCGTTAGCGTGTGTCTATGGGGTAAAGAAAATGCATCAATATTTGTTTGGTCTAAAATTTGAATTGGAAACTGACCATAAGCCACTAATATCCCTGTTTTCCGAGAGTAAAGGGATAAATACGAATGCATCGGCCCGCATCCAGAGATGGACGCTCACGTTGTCCTCAAACAACTACGCCATCCGCCACAGGCCAGGCACAGAAAACTTTGCAGGTGCTCTCAGTAGGCTGCCATTGCCCACCACAGGGGTGGAAATGGCGCAGCCCGCAGATTTTGTCATGGTTATGGAAGCATTCGAGAGTGAGCAATCACCCATCACAGCCCAACAGATTAGAATCTGGATGAGCCAGGATCCCTTACTGTCCCTAGTAAAAAATTGTGTCTTTCACGGGAGCTAGTCCAGTGTCCCAGTGGAAATGCAGGAAGAGATAAAGCCGTACCAGTGGCGCAAAGATTAAATGTCTATACAGGCAGACTGCCTTCTGTGGGGCAATCGGGTAGTGGTCCCCAGGAAGGGCAGAGGCATTTTCATCCGCGACCTCCACAGTACCCACCCAGGCATCGTAATGATGAAAGTGATAGCCAGATCCCACGTGTGGTGGCCCGGTATCGATGCGGACTTAGATTCCTGCGTGCACAGATGTAACACATGCTCGCAGGTAAGCAATGCACCCAGGGAGGCACCACTAAGTTTATAGTCTTGGCACTCCAAACCGTGGTCCAGGGTCCATGTCGACTATGCAGGCCCGTTTTTGGGTAAAATGTTCCTTGTGGTTGTAGATGCGTACTCCAAATGGATTGAATGTGAGATAATGTCGGTAGGCACATCCGCTGCCACCACTGAAAGTCTGCGGGCCATGTTTGCCACGCACGGACTACCTGATGTCCTTGTGACGATAACTGGTCATGTTTTACCAGTGCCGAGTTCAAAGAGTTCATGATCCGTAACGGGATCAAACATGTTACATTGTATTGTGTTCCTAACACCGATGAGGCTGCACACAGGGAGGTTAAAGTAACAGTGACCTCAGTCTTTAATAAGACACGCCAGAGTGAGGAACAGGCCTTAGGGGCCGGCTTATATACAGTGCTCCCAAGGGATGCTGGGATCCCTTGGGACTTCAGGGGATGAGCTCCCTGGTGGCGGAACATGGGAGTGCGTGCTTTACAGATACACAACACATTTGCCCTGTTCAAACCAGCATCCAATGGTCAGGCAGAGAGGGCAGTGCAAACTTTCAAGCAGGGCTTGAAGAGAGTAACTGAAGGCTCACTGCAGATTCGCCTATCCCGAGTCCTGCTTAGCTACCGCACGAGACCTCACTCGCTCACTGGGATTCCAACTGCTGAACTGCTCATGAAAAGGGAACTTAAGACAAGGCTCTCGTTAGTTCACCCTGATCTACATGAACAGATAAAGAGCAGGTGGCTTCAACAAAGTACATATCATGATAGCGCAAATGTGTCACGCGAGATTGAAATCAATGATCCTGTATTTGTATTGAATTATGGACAAGGTCCCAAGTGGCTTCCCTGCACTATTGTGGCCAAAGAGGGGAGCAGGGTGTTTCAGGTCAAACTTTCAAATGGACTCATTCACCAGAAACACTTGGACCAAATCAAACTCAGATTCACGGACTATCCTGAGCAACCCAATTTGGACCCTACCTTCATTGACCCCCCCCAACATACACACCAGTGGCAACCGACACCGCGGTTGGCCACGAAGCAGAACCCAACACCCGCAGCAGCCCAGCAGGACTCACCACACCAGACAGCCCAGCAAGGGCAGGAGCGAGGGCCCAACAAACGATTCACCAAAACCAGCATTTGAACCGAGACGATCAACCAGGGAAAGAAAGGCCTTGATCGACTCAACTTGGAAATAGTTAAACTGTTGACTTTGTGGAGGGGAGTGTTGTTATATACGTAAACTTGTATCTATCTTGTGCAGCCACCAGAGGGCTCATCCCCTGGAGTCCCAAGGGATCCCACAATCCCTTGGGAGCACAGGTATTTAAGGACGCCTCACAGGCTGAAGAGGCAGTCTGGAGACGGGCAGTAAAAGACTACAGTCACACTTTACTTTGAGCTCACAGTATCCAGTCAGATTCTTTATTCATACAAAACCGTAACAGAGAGGGTTGATGAAGGCAATGTGGTTGATGTGATGTACATAGACTTCCAAAAGGCGTTTGATAAAGTGCCACATAATAAGCTTGCCAGCAAAGTTAAAGCCCATGGAATAAAAGGGACACTGGCAGCATGGATATGAAATTGGCTAAGTGACAGGAAACCGAGAGTAGAGGTGAACGGTTGTTTTTCGGACTGGCAGAAAGTATACAGTGGTGTTGCCCGAGGTCGGTACTAGGACCACTACTTTTCTTAATATAAATATACTTAGACTTGGGTGTACAGAGCACAATTTTAAAATTTGCAGATGACACAAAACGTGGAACTATAGTGAATAGTGAGGTGGATAGTGATAGACTTCAAGAAGACATAGTGGAATGGGCAGACACATGGCAGATTAAATTTAACGCAGAAAAGTACGAAATGATACATTTTGATAGGAAGAACAAAGAGAGGCAATGTAAACTAAAAGGTACAATGCTAAAGCGGGTGCAGGAGCTGAGAGACCCAAGGGTATACGTGCATAAATCGAATGTGGCTGGGCTGGTTGAGAAAGAGGTTAAAAAAGCATAAATAACTGGGCTTCATAAATAGAGGCATTGAGTACAAAAGAAAGGAAATTATTATGAACCTTTATCATTGGTTCGGCCTCAACTGGAGTATTGTGTCAATTTTGGGCACCGCACTTTAGGAAAGATGTAAAGGCCTTAGTGAGGGTGCAGGAAAGATTGCAGGAAAAATGGTTCCAGGGACGAGGGACTTCAGTTACGTGGATAGATTGGAGAAACTGGGGTTGTTCTCTGGAGCAGAGAAGGTTGAGAGGAGATTTGATGGAGGTATTCAAAATCATGAGGAGTCTGACAGAGTAGATGGAGAGAAACTATTCCCATTGACAGAAGGGTCGAGAACCAGAGGTTACACATTTAAGGTGATTGGCAAAAGAACCAAAGGCGACAGTTGGTGAGAGGCGGGAGCAGCGTCGGAGCGGCCTATAAAAGGCCCAGCGGGAGCTCGAGAGCCAGCAGCAGTTGGTGAGAGGCGGGAGCAGTGTCGGAGCGGCCTATAAAAGGCCCAGCGGGAGCTCGAGAGCCAGCAGCAGTTGGTGAGAGGCGGGAGCAGCGTCGGAGCGGCCTATAAAAGGCCCAGCGGGAGCTCGAGAGTCAGCAGCAGTTGGTGAGAGGCGGGAGCAGTGTCGGAGCGGCCTATAAAAGGCCCAGCGGGAGCTCGAGAGTCAGCGGCAGTTGGTGAGAGGCGGGAGCAGTGTCGGAGCGGCCTATAAAAGGCCCAGTGGGAGCTCGAGAGCCAGCGGCAGTTGGTGAGAGACGGGAGCAGCGTCGGAGCGGCCTATAAAGGCCCAGCGGGAGCTCGAGAGCCAGCGGCAGTTGGTGAGAGGCGGGAGCAGTGTCGGAGCGGCCTATAAAAGGCCCGGTGGGAGCTCGAGAGTCAGCGGCAGTTGGTGAGAGGCGGGAGCAGTGTCGGAGCAGCCTATAAAAGGCCCAGTGGGAGCTCGAGAGCCAGCGGCAGTTGATGAGAGGCGGGAGTAGCGTCGGAGTGGCCTATAAAGGCCCAGCGGGAGCTCGAGAGCCAGCGGCAGTTGGTGAGAGGCGGGAGCAGTGTCGGAGCGGCCTATAAAAGGCCCAGCGGGAGGTCGAGAGCCAGCGGTAGTTGGTGAGAGGCGGGAGCAGCGTCGGAGCGGCCTATAAAGGCCCAGCGGGAGCTCGAGAGCCAGCGGCAGTTGGTGAGAGGCGGGAGCAGTGTCGGAGCGGCCTATATAAGGCCCGGTGGGAGCTCGAGAGCCAGCGGTAGTTGGTGAGAGGCGGGAGCAGCGTCGGAGCGGCCTATAAAGGCGTACTTGTGCAGCTACAGCGGGAGAGAAAGCAAAAAAGAAGTAGAAAGGAATCAAAAGGTGACGTCACAGCCAAGGGGGTAAGTGATTGGCTGGTGATTGGTGAGTAGCTTTTCTTTTTATTTTTTATATCAGTAAGTAAACTGTAACATTGTTGTTACCAATTTAAGGGTATCTAAGGGTTAAGGCATGGCAGGAGAGCTCGGTCACGTGATATGCTCCTCCTGTACCATGTGGGAACTCAGGGACACGTCCGGTGTCCCTGACGACTACGTGTGTGAGAAGTGTATCCACCTCCATCTCCTGACGGACTGCGTTGCGGAATTGGAGCTGAGGGTGGATTCACTCTGGAGCATCCACGATGCTGAGAATGACATAAGTGGCAAGTGTAGTGAGTTGGTCTTACCGCATGAGAAGGATCCACAGCCAGCTAGGGAATGGAAGACCAGCAGGAAGAGTAGTACAAAGAAGGTAGTGCAGGGGTCCCATCTGGTCATCCCCCTGCAAAACAGATACACTGCTTTGAGTGCTGTTGAGGGAGATGACTCATCAGGGGAGAGCAGCAGCAGCCAACTTCATGGCACCGTGGCTGGCTCGTTGTACAGGAGGGCATAAAAAAGAATGGGAGAGCGATAGTGATAGGGGATTCAATCATAAGGGGAATAGATAGGCGTTTCTGTGGCCGCAATCGAGACTCCAAGGATGTTTCCGAGCGAGTGCAGGACATTCTAAAAAGGGAGGGAGAACAGCCAGTTGTCATGGTGCACATTGGTACCAACGACATAGGTAAAAAAAAGGGATGAGGTCCTACGAGACGAATTTAAGGAGCTAGGAGCTAAATTAAAAAGTAGGATCTCAAAAGTAGTAATCTCGGGATTGCTACCAGTGCCACGTGCTAGTCAGAGTAGGAATCGCAGGATAGCACAGATGAATACGTGGCTTGAGCAGTGGTGCAGCAGGGAGGGATTCAAATTCGTGGGGCATTGGAACAGATTCTGGGGGAGGTGGGACCAGTACAAACTGGACGGTCTGCACTTGGGCAGGACCGGAACCAATGTCCTAGGGGGAGTGTTTGCTAGTGCTGTTGGGGAGGAGTTAAACTAATATGGCAGGGGGATGGGAACCAATACAGGGAGACAGAGGGAAACAAAAAGGAGACAAAAACAAAAGACAGAAAAGAGATGAGTAAAAGTGGAGGGCAGAGAAACCAAAGGCAAGAAACAAAAAGGGCCACTGAATATAAAAGGGCTGCAGGAGGGGTCAAAACTAAAAATCATGGTTTAAAAACTAGGATGAAAACACTTTACCTAAATGCACGCAGCATTCGAAATAAAGTAAATGAGTTGACGGCACAAATCATTACAAATGGGTATGATTTGGTGGCCATTACAGAAACATGGTTGCAAGGTGGCCAAGACTGGGAATTAAACATACAGGGGTATCTGACGATTCAGAAAGATAGGCAAGAAGGGAAAGGAGGTGGGGTAGCTCTGTTAATAAAAGATGATATCAGGGCAGTTGTGAGGGATGATATTGGCTCCAATGAACAAAATGTTGAATCATTATGGGTGGAGATTAGAGATAGTAAGGGGAAAAAGTCACTGGTCGGCGTAGTTTATCGGCCCCCAAATAATAACTTCATGGTGGGGCGGGCAATAATCAAGGGAATAATGGAGGCATGTGAAAAAGAAACGACAGTAGTCATGGGGGATTTTAACCTACATATCGATTGGTCAAATCAAATCGCACGGGGTAACCTGGAGGAGGAATTCATAGAATGCATACGGGATTGTTTCTTAGAACAGTATGTAACAGAACCTACAAGGGAGCAAGCCATCTTCGATCTGGTCCTGTGTAATGAGACAGGAAAAATAAACGATCTCCTCGTAAAAGATCCTCTCGGAATGAATGATCACAATATGGTTGAATTTGTAATACAGATTGAGGATGAGGAAGTTGTGTCAGAAATGAGCGTACTATGCTTAAACAAAGGGGACTACAGTGGGATGAGGGCAGAGTAGACTGGAAACAAGGATTAAATGGTGGCACAATTGAGGAACAGTGGAGGACTTTTAAGGAGCTCTTTCATAGTGCGCAACAAAAATATATTCCAGTGAAAAAGAAGGGCGGCAAGAGAAGGAATAACCAGCCGTGGATAACCAAGGAAATAAAGGAAAGTATCAAATCAAAGACCAATGCGTATAAGGTGGCCAAGGTTAGTGGGAAACTAGAGGATTGGGAAAATTTTAAGCAACAGCAAAGAATGACTAAAATAGCAATAAAGAAAGGGAAGATAGATTACGAAGGTAAACTTGCGCAAAACATAAAAACAGATAGTAAAAGCTTTTACAGATATATAAAATGGAAAAGTGTGACTAAAGTAAATGTTGGTCCCTTAGAAGATGAAAAGGGAGATTTAATAATGGGAAATGTGGAAATGGCTGAGACCTTAAACAATTATTTTGCTTCCGTCTTCACAATGGAAGACACAAAAACCATGCCAAAATTTGCAGGCCACAGGAATGTGGGAAGGGAGGACCTTGAGACAATCACTATCACTAGAGGGGTAGTGCTGGACAGGCTACTGGGACTGAATGTAGACAAGTCCCCTGGTCCTGATGAAATGCATCCCAGGGTATTAAAAGAGATGGCGGAAGTTATAGCAGATGCATTCGTTATAATCTACCAAAATTCTCTGGACTCTGGGGAGGTACCAGCAGATTGGAAAGCAGCTAATGTAACGCCTCTGTTTAAAAAAGGGGGCAGGCAAAAGGCAGGTAACTATAGGCCGGTTAGTTTAACATCTGTAGTGGGGAAAATGCTTGAAACTATCATGAAGGAAGAAATAGCGGGACATCTAGATAGGAATAGTGCAATCAAGCAGACGCAGCATGGATTCATGAAAGGGAAATCATGTTTAACTAACTTACTGGAATTCTTTGAGGATATAACGAGCATGGTGGATAGAGGTGTACCGATGGATGTGGTGTATTTAGATTTCCAAAAGGCATTCGATAAGGTGCCACGCAAAAGGTTACTGCAGAAGATAAAGGTACGCGGAGTCAGAGGAAATGTATTAGCATGGATAGAGAATTGGCTGGCGAACAGAAAGCAGAGTCGGGATAAATGGGTCCTTTTCCGGTTGGAAATCAGTGGTTAGTGGTGTGCCACAGGGATCAGTGCTGGGACCACAACTGTTTACAATATACATAGATGACCTAGAAGAGGGGACAGAGTGTAGTGCAACAAAATTTGCAGATGACACTAAGATTAGTGGGAAAGCGGGTTGTGTAGAGGACTCAGAGGCTGCAAGGAGATTTGGATAGGTTAAGCGAATGGGCTAAGGTTTGGCAGATGGAATACAATGTCGGAAAGTGTGAGGTCATCGACCTTGGGAAACAAAACAGAAAAAGGGAATATTATTTGAATGGGGAGAAATTACAACATGCTGTGGTGCAGAGGGACCTGGGGGTCCTTGTGCATGAATCCCAAAAGGTTAGTTTGCAGGTGCAGCAGGTAATCAGGAAGGCGAATGGAATGTTGGCCTTCATTGCGAGAGGGATGGAGTACAAAAGCAGGGAGGTCTTGCTGCAACTGTATAAGGTATTGGTAAGGCCGCACCTGGAGTACTGCGTGCAGTTTTGGTCACCTTACTTAAGGAAGGATATACTTGCTTTGGAGGGGGTACAGAGACGATTCACTAGGCTGATTCCAGAAATGAGGGGGTTACCTTATGATGATAGATTGAGTAGACTGGGTCTTTACTCGTTGGAGTTCAGAAGGATGAGGGGTGATCTTATAGAAACATTTAAAATCATGAAAGGGATAGACAAGATAGAGGCAGAGAGGTTGTTTCCATTGGTAGGGGAGACTAGAACTAGGGGGCACAGCCTCAAAATACGGAGGAGCCAATTTAAAACCGAGTTGAGAAAGAATTTCTTCTCCCAGAGGGTTGTGAATCTGTGGAATTCTCTGCCCAAGGAAGCAGTTGAGGTTAACTCATTGAATGTTTTCAAGTCAAAGATAGATAGATTTTTAACCAATAAGGGAATTAAGGGTTACGGGAAGAGGGCGGGTAAGTGGAGCTGAGTCCACGACCAGATCAGCCATGATCTTATTGAATGGCGGAGCAGGCTCGAGGGGCTAGATGGCCTACTCCTGTTTCTAATTCTTATGTTCTTATGTTCTTATGACATGAGGATAAACTTTTTTTTTACAGTGAGTGGTTAGGATCTGGAATTCACTGCCTGAAAGGGTGGTGGAGGCAGATTCAACTGTGGCTTTCAAAAGGGAATTGGATAAGTACCAGAAGTAAAAATATTTGCAGGGCTACGGGGAAAGGGCGGGGGAGTGGGACTGCTTAAGTACTCTTGCAGAGAGCTGGCACAGGCTCAACGGGCTAAATGGCAGGCTTCTGTACTGTAACGCATTCTATGATTCTAATTGCCTGGAGATGATTTTATACTTTAAAAATATTATATAAATTCAAATTGTTATATGTCTGACGAATGTTTCTCCTTTTACATGGGCACTAATGTACATGGACCATGTACAGTAGACACCTCAAGTTGCTGGAGAAATACCACCAACGATCCCTCCGCCAGATTGTACAAATCCCTGGGAGGAAGACGCACCAACATTAGTGTCCTCGTCCAGGCCAACATCCCCAGCATTGAAGCACTGACCACACTTGATCAGCTCCGCTGAGCAGGCCACGTTGTCCGTATGCCAGACATGAGACTCCCAAAGCAAGCGCTCTACTCGGAACTCCTTCTTGGCAAACAAGCCAAAGGTGGGCAGAGGAAACGTTACAAGGACATCCTCAAAGCCTCCCTGATAAAGTCCAATATCCCCACCCACACCTGGGAGTCCCTGGCCAAAGACCGCCCCAAGTGGAGGAAGTGCATCTGGGAGGGCGCTGAGCGCCTCGAGTCTCATCGCCGAGTGCATGCAGAAAACAAGCGCAGGCAGCGGAAAGAGTGTGCGGCAAACCTGTCCCACCCTCCCTTACCCTCAACGACTATCTGTCGCACCTGTGGCAAGGACTGTGGCTCTTGTATTGGACTGTCACCTGGAGGGTGGTGCACGGAGCAGTCCCGTGCAACAAATTTTTAAGCCGGTTCACGGGCTCCCAGGCCGCCTGCAATTTCTGCGGTCTGGAAGAGTCCGTGTTCCATGTTTTTATGGAGTGTACGAGGTTGCAGCCCCTGTTTCATTATTTAAAGGGGCTGCTCCTCAATTTCTGGTTGCACTTCAGTCCCACACTCCTGATCTTTGGCACCCTGTACGGAGGGGAGCGGGTAGGTCCGAGGGCCTCCTCGTAGGACTGCTCCTGGGCACGGCCAAGGGTGCCATCAGCCGGTCCAGGCAGCGGGCGGTCGAGGGGGTCATTCAGGCTGACTGCCTGCCTCTCTTCCGTGCTTACATCCGGGCCAGGGTGTCCCCAGAGATGGAGCACGCGGTGTCCACTGGTACGCTCGCGGCCTTCCGCGAGAGGTGGGCGCCGGAGGGACTGGAGTGCATCATCACTCCCGGCAACCAAATTTTAATTTGATTTTATGTTTTGAAGGTTAATTTGTTTTAATTGCTGGGTTTTAGTGCCCCCCCTCCCCTTTTATAGGGGGCACTTGTAAATTATATGATTTTAATGCCCAAAAAAAAAATCACAAAAAAAAGAGGGCAGTTAAAAGTGTCTGGAGTGTCCCACAGATTGGGGGGCACTTGATCCAATGTTTATTTTGTCTCCCCCAAAAAGAGTTGTATTGGACTGTTCAGCCACCTAAGGACTCATTCTAAGAGTGGAAGCAAGTCTTCTTCGATTCCGAGGGACTGCCTATGATGATGAAAAATGAAGTAAGAGGTTTCTAAAGCCTGAATCTCTTAATTTGTTACATGTTTGCAAATCTATTTGTCTCCATAGTACTGATGTACATTGGTCCTAATAGGACACAAACAGTCTTTACTCCCAAAGACACCAGAATCCCTTTAGTGTAACTGTGTAATACAGAAGATTCTCATCCTCCTATTTAAATCTCTCTATGGCCTTGCCTCTACCTATCTCTGTAACCTTCTCCAGCCCTACAACATTGAACTCCCCGTTCCTTTGACTCTGACTTCTTGAGCATCCATTTTCACTTCCTCCCACCATTGGCAGCTGTGCCTTAAGCTGCCTGGGCCCTGTGCTCTGGAATGCCCTCCCTAAACCTCGGCACCGCCTACTCCTCCTTAAAACCCGTCTGTTTGACCAAACTTTGAGTCACCCCTCCTACGTTGGCTGGTTATCAATCTTCTTTTGATTGTGCCTGCGTGAATCGTCATGGGGTTTGTTTTGTTTTACGCACTTCAGGAAGAGACAACTGACACGAGAAGCTGCTCTAATGGATAAACATTTAATTCTGCAGGTCATCCCTGTCATGTATCTTACATTATTATATATAACTGTATCCTAACATGCTATACATGACTGTAATAAGATATGACCTGTAACCACCAGCATACCTTACCACCAGGGGTGCACTTGCAAGAGACAGGTATATAAGGACAGGTCTCAGGCAAGTGCAGCATTCCAGAGCTGTGAAATAAAGGTGCAGGTCCAGAGTGACCTTGACTTCACAATATGCCTCGTGTGAATCTGTACTGAGGGGACAGGACTTTACAGTGGCGACGAGGATGGGATTACAGAATCCACAGAATGGCGAACAACGGATCAGATGAAAAGCACAATGCGGGAGACAATTGGGAGGACTTTATAGAAAGGCTCCAGCAAATCTTTGTAACTAAAGACTGGTTAGGCGACGATAAGGTAGACAAGAGAAGAGCCCATCTCTTGACCAGCTGTGGCTCGAAAACATACGCTTTAATGAAGGATCTGTTGGCACCCGAGAAACCAGCAAGCAAGTCATTTGAAGAATTGAGCACACTGGTAAGAGACCATCTGAAGCCAGCGAGCAGCCTACACATGGCCAGACACAGGTTCTACAACTACAGACGCTGTGTGGGCCAGAGCATACCCGACTTCGTGGCGGAACTTCGGAGGTTGGCTAGTTTATGTGAGTTCTCCGATGAACTGAGGAGAGAAATGCTGAGAGACTTTTTCATTGAAGGAATAGGCCACGCAGGCTTATTCCGAAAGCTCATAGAGACCAAGAACCTGACCTTAGAGGCAGCAGCACTGGTTGCACAGACATTCTTGGTAGGGGAAGAAGAAACGAGATTGATTTACAATGCAGGTACAACAACTAACGAAATATCGGAACAAGAAGTTCACAGCACTAAACAAGCTACTACCCCCACACACAGACAAAACAGGGAGAACAGGCTCTCGACAGCAGGCAGAAGCCATCAAGGGCCACAGGAATGGCCGTTCACACCTCATCAACCCACAATGTGAGCAATCAACTACAAACTGAGAGAAGCTCAAGAGAGATCAGCCAGACGCAGCTCATTCTTTGGAAACACTTTGAACAATGGAACAGGTCTGTGCTGGAGGTGTGGGGGTGGGCACTCGTCAAGGGGATGTCGATTTCAGCAGGCTGTTTGCAGAAATTGTGAATATACAGGGCATTTGTCCCGCATGTGCAAAAAAACGGCAGCTCGGCTGGTATACGAATCGGATGGGTCGGAAAGCGGACCAGAAGATGGTGGGGACAGCACCCGGGACACCGATGTACAGCGGGTCAACACGATCAATGGCCGCTGCTCCTACAACAGGACGCCTCCTATAATGATGAGGGTCCTACTCAACGGGATATCTGTCAACATTGAGTTGGATACTGAAGCGAGTCAATCTCTCATGGGCGCTCAACAATTTGAACAACTGTGGCCGCATAAAAGAGACAGACCAAAACTCACAAGGGTCAACACCAAACTAAGGACCTATACCAAAGAAATCGTACCAGTCCTCTGCAGCGCCATGCTCTCTGTCACACACAAAGGGACAGTGAACCGACTTCCCCTGTGGATTGTCCCCGGAGATCCCCCCAGCACTGCTGGGGAGAAGCTGGCTGGCAAAACTAAACTGGAAATGGGATGATGTCCATGCTATGTCATTAGAGGAACGGACCTCCTGCTCAACAGTTATAAAGCGATTTGAACATCTCTTTCAGCCAGGTGTGGGCACTTTCAAAGGGGCCAAAGTCAAAATCGACATCACACAGGATGCTAGACCGGTCCATCACAAGGCCAGAGCTGTACCCTATGTGATGAGGGAAAAGATTGAACACGAACTAGACAGGCTTCTGCGGGAAGGCATTATATCACCTGTGAAATTTAGCAACTGGGCAAGTCCCATCGTCCCAGTTATGAAGCCTGATGGATCCATACGAATCTGTGGAGACTACAAATCTACCATAAACAGAGTCTCCCTACAGGACCAGTATCCGCTGCCCAGAGCGGAGGACTTATTTGCCACATTGGCTGGAGGTAAACTTTTCTCAAAATTAGACCTCACATCTGCGTATATGACACAAGAATTGACCGAGGAATCCAAGCTACTCACCACCATTAATACACATCGAGGCCTTTTCATTTACAATTGATGCCCATTCGGCATCAGGTCGGCAGCTGCCATATTCCAGCGCAACATGGAGAGTCTGCTCAAGTCCATCCCGGGGACGGTTGTATTTCAAGACGACATACTTATCATGGGCAGGGACACCGACTCCCATCTCCGTAATTTGGAGGAAGTACTAAAATGGTTGGATCGAGTCAAGAAATCCAAGTGCCTGTTTCTCGCACCCGAGGTTGAATTTTTGGGCAGAAGGATTGCCGCTGATGGAATCCGCCCAACAGAGTCCAAAACAGAAGCAATTCGCCTGGCACCCAGGCCCCCGAATGTCTCAGAACTGCGCGCCTTTCTCAGGCTACTCAATTACTTCGGGAACTTTATGCAGAACTTAAGCACGCTGCTGGAGCCTCTCACGTGCTACTCAGGAAGGGGTGCGATTGGTTTGGGGGGACACCCAGGAACGCGCCTTCAATAAGGCACGCAACCTTCTGTGTTCCAACAGTGTTTTGACTTTCTTTGACCCAGGTAAAAAGCTAGTTCTCACATGCGATGCGTCAGCGTATGGGGTCGGGTGCGTTTTGCAACATGTCAATAGTGCGGGCAAATTACAACCTATAGCTTATGCCTCCAGGTCACTTTCGCGGGCAGAGCGCAGGTACGGAATGGTAGAGAAGGAGGTGCTCGCGTGCGTGTACGGTGTCAAAAAGATGCACCAATACCTTTTCGGGGCCAAGTTCGCATTAGAAACCAACCACAAGCCCCTCATGTCCCTCCTATCCGAGAGCAAGGCAATAAACGGCAACGCCTCGGTGTGAATTCAACGGTGGGCACTCATGCTGGCGTCCTACGACTATAACATAAGGCACAGACCAGGCACAGATAACTGTGCCGGCACGCTCAGCAGTCTACCCCTGGCGACCACGGAAGGGTCTGGCCGAACAAGACTGTGAGATATTCATGACAACTCTTTTAGGGAGTACAAAACAAACATTAGATCGAGTGCCCCCAGATCTGGGGGACACTCCAGACATTTATACCTGCCCTCTTTTTTTTTTGTTTTTTTAAAACTTTTTTTTGTGATTTTTTTGGGGCAATAAAATCATAAAGTTTACAAGTGCCCCCTATAAAAGGGGAGGGGGGACACTAAAAACCCCGGCAATTAAAACAAATTAAACTTTAAATCATAAAATCAAATTAAAATTTGGTTGCCGGGCGTGACGATGCACTCCAGTCCCTACGGCGCCCACCTCTCGCGGAAGGCCACGAGCATACCGGTGGAGATAGTCATGACAATCAATGCCTTTGAGTCCACAGGTTCGCCTATGACGGCTCGCCAAATCAGAGCCTGGACGGCCAGCGACCCCACGTTATCCTTAGTAAAAAGATGTGTCCTAACCGGTGACTGGGCAGAGGCTCGCGATGCCTGCCCAGAGGAATTAAAACCCTTTCACAGGCGCATGCATGGGCTATCGCTACAAGCAGACTGCCTGATGTGGGGCAGCCGAGTAGTCATGCCTCTGTGAGGCAGAGAGGCATTTGTCCGGGAGCTCCACCGCGAGCACCTGGGGATCGTTCTCATGAAGGCCATAGCCAAATCCCACGTCTGGTGGCCTGGTATTGACGCGGACTTGGAGCTCTGCGTCCGAAGGAGCACCATTTGTGCCCAACGCAGCAATGCCCCCAGGGAGGCTCCACTGAGCCCCTGGCCCTGGCCTACCAAACCGTGGTCGCGGGTGCATGTAGACTATGCGGGCCCATTCATGGGCAAAATGTTCCGCGTAGTTGTAGATGCATTTTCAAAGTGGATCGAATGCACCATTTTAAACTCGAGCACAAGCTCCACCACTGTGGAGAGCCTCGCAACAATGTTTGCAACGCACGGAATCCCTGACATATTGGTCAGTGACAATGGTCCGTGCTTCACCAGCGCAGAATTCCAAGACTTTATAATTGACCACGGCATAAATCACGTCAAGACGGCACCGTTCAAGCCGGCCTCCAACGGCCAGGCGGAGAGAGCAGTGCAAATCCTTAAACAAGGCATGCTTAAAATCCAAGGTCCCACACTGCAGGGTCGCCTGTCATGACTGCTGCTGACATACAGATCTCGTCCGCACTCACTGACTGGGATCCCCCCGCGCAACTGTTGATGAAAAGGACTTTAAAAACAAGGCTCTCATTAATCCTCCCAGACATGCACGAAATCGTTGAGGCAAAGCGCCGTAAGCTGACTGAGTACCATGATAGAAATTCAAGGGGGAGATGGAATGAGATAGGGGACAAAGTGTTTGTACTAAACTATGGCAGGGGTCCCAAATGGCTTGCAGGGACAGTAACGGGCAAGGAAGGAAACAGGCTACTGGTAGTACAAATGGACAATGGCAAAACCTGCCGGAGGCATATCGACCAAGTCAAAAGCAGATTTACCAACAGCACTGTGGAACCAGAGGCAGACTACAATATGGAACTCGCACCACACCTGGTGGACAGACAGAGGGAACAACCTGAGTAAAGGGCAATCCCAACAGACAGCCCAGGCGAGTCAACAACAATCACACCAATCTAATCAGATAGCCCAGGCAAGATACCAGCAACCACACCCAAAGAAATACAGACACCAAGGCAAACAACTGAATCACAACTCAGACCCTCCACGTGAGAGCATAGACCACCTGAGAGACTGAACGTATAAAGACAATAAGACCTTGGGGGAGGGTGATGTCATGTATCTTACATTATTTTATATAACTGTATCCTAACATTTATACATGACTGTAAAAGATATGACCTGTAACCACCAGCATACCTTACCACCAGGGGTGCACTTGCAAGAGACAGGTATATAAGGACAGGTCTCAGGCAAGTGCAGCATTCCAGAGCTGTGAAATAAAGGTGCAGGTCCAGAGAGACCTTGACTTCACTATATGCCTCGTGTGAATCTGTACTGAGGGGACAGGACTTTACAATCCCATCCGCTGTGGTTTCAGCAGTGCGGGGGCACTGTGTGTTCGGGGAAGAGTAGCACCTTGCCGCCAGGTGAGCGGGGTTTCACGGCACCCTGAGCAGTGCTGGGAGCGAGATGTTTACAAACTTGTAAAGCGATGGCAGTGAGCGTGCGCGCGGCTCAGCACTGACCTGTTGTTGTTGTGGCGTGGCCCGGCCCGGCCCGGCCCTCCGCCCCTCTTTCTGTCCCTCCCCCTCCGCTCCGCTCACTCGATTGTGGGAGGTTGCCATTTAAATACACAAGGAGCAACATGGCGGACAGTTCGGAGAGCCCGTCTTCAGAAGCGAAGGTCAGGCTGGTGAATCGCTGCTCTTGGTGACCCCCCAGCGCGTTCAGCCGGTAAGTAGGCCGCCCCGGCTCTCGGTCTTGTCGTGACGGGTCGGCTGCGTTGTATTTTTACTGCTCAGGGTGAGACGGACGGACGGAAGGAGCCGCGGTGGCGGCGTGGGTCTGTTCCGACAGCGGGCGGGGGCTGCCGCTCTGTGAGTCCGGTTTCGATGCCGCCGCCGCTTCTGGCTCGCAGCCTCCTCTCTGTATGTGAGCGAGTGGCTCAGGAACCTTCCAGGCTGGCCGCCCCCGGACAGCGGCTCTCCAGAGCCGGCTCCCCTCAACTTCTCCGCCGAGACCACTAAAGTCTGTTTGTGTGTGTGTGTGTGTTTTTACATGAAATGTATCGGGGCCTCGCTTTGTAATGTTAATCGGTGCATTTTATTGTTGGGCTGGTTATGGTGCCGCAGTCGGGCAAGGGAAGGCGCCGCTTTCTCTAATTGGGTTAAGCATTTCGTTAAAATTGCGAGCTTTGCTTTTGGCTCTCCACCGAACTTCAACGGAAGCATCCGAGCGGCGCCATTGATGGACAGCGAAATAGACCAATGGGAAAGCCTCCAGTGCCTGGCACGCCGCGAGCCCCAGCAATTGGAACCAATAGACGGCGGCAGCGCTCGGGAAAGGGCGGGGCCAGGCTTTCTCCAGGGCTTGAGTTAGGTTGCATTGGAGCTCGCTGAAAGGCTCATCAACAGTAATGATCAACACCGAGAACGGCCCAACGCGCAGGCGCCGATCGATTTAAGTGTCTCTCGGGAGTAGTAGTTTTGTGGGACGGCTTCTTCCGGTACGCGCTGTGGGAGGGGAGGGTGACGCAGGACTACAACTCCCAAGGATGCCGCGTGGACGGGGTGCTGTGCCCCCCCCCCCCCCCGGCACTCGAAGATAAAACGGCGATTAAGGCCTGGGCCAATGGCAGCTCCTCGGCCAATCCACCTCATTCGGCTGCATTGGTCTTTTTGAGGCTTCGTGAGCTCCTCTCGGTTGAGCTGCACACAGCGGAGTGAAACTTTTTTTTCCTCATGTGCACTAGGCACCGCATTTTATTTGTTGGTTCAATTTTTTCGAGAGTTCTTTTGCCTTCAGCTCGATTTCCCCGTCAGTGTGGTGGTTAATATTCAGAAACTAGTGTAAAATCACGAAGGATCCATTGTCGAAACCCTGCAGGCCTCTCTGAAACTTGCCTTCTCAAATGCTCCGTGGTTGCAAATTACTGCCCGCTTCTCTTGAATAGTGCATTGCATTTTGGAAAATATATTCTGTTTTTTTCCGCTGTTGTGAAGCAGGAAAGTTTCTCTAATGTGGTCTGGCTCATCACATCCATCTGGGCCCAGAATTATTTAATTGGCCACAGGATTAATCATTCATCTGTGCGCGTGATCAGCATTGCTTACTGCTGCGAAATAAACTATTTTCCTGAACATACTGATATACCGGGTTACCGTTCTGTTGGTGCAAGCGATGCTGCGGTACCCAACCCCCGTCCCCACTCTTCATGCATCAATCTAGACAGTTTTGATCGGTTATTTGATTATGGAGGACATCATAGCTGAGTCTTATTTTGCACTTGCTGAATTTTGCACGTGTCACTGTATAGCAATCGAGCAGAAACCCAAGTTTATTTGTGTTCTGTTTCTCTCCCCTCCCCCCCCCCCCCCCCCAAAAAAAAAACATTGAGAGGATATGGGTAACTATAATGCCCTACTGCTCTCCTGATTAAGATGTTAATTCAGTACGGACTGATTAATTTGGGCTGTTTTTGGTTTGTTTGGGTCTACTGGTGATGTAATTACCAGCTGAACTGTGAGGGGGTATCCTGCAGAATTCATTAAAAGGTTCAATTATCAGGAGCCAAATAGTATGTTTTGATCAAGGAAAGACAATTGGTTCATTTGATTACCTTAAATTTGCTATGATCCACTAATAGCCCTGGATCATCTAATAGGAACTAATCTAGTGCTTCAAAACCAGTCGTGGCTTTCTGTTCCACCTGATTTGGTACCCTGTTCCACAATTCTATCATCCACTTATTAAAATAAATGGCCTTAATTTCTTTTGACATAACTTTAAACTGTATATCCTACTCTTCCAATCCTATGTCTAACAGAATTACTTTCCGGTATTGGAATTCTCCATACCTGTGAAAATAATCTCCTTTCATCACCCTTTTCTCTAGAGAATGAAGCCTCAAAGTACATTATCTTTCCTCATAATTCATTCCTGTTAAGTTTAAGAATAAACCTCATAATCCTCCTCTGAATGGCCTCTAAATTTTTCTGCATCTTTCCTGTAATACAGGGACCAAAACCAAGCACATACTTCAGATGCAGCCATACCAAAGCAGATAAAATTGCATCACTAACTTTTTAAGTTATGTTTTATTTGCTTTCTTTACCACCTGTGAATACTGAACTCAAGGTTTCAAAACCACATCCATCAAACCTCTGAGCTACTTTCTACTCCGTTGCCTCAATCATGTTCCTATTTTGTTTGTAATCTATATTTTTGCATCTACCTAATTTCATGACTTCATCCACGTTGAACTCATATCTCTCACCTCTCTGCCAATTGACTAGGCTGTCCAAATCCCTTTTGTTAATTGGACATTGGTTAGAACCCAATTTTTTGTCAACTGCAATTTAGACAGCTTGGTCAATATTCCATCTTCTGCCTATAAACAAAAGTAGCTCCAGCACTGACCCCTGTGGGACTGAATTGATGACCGGTTTCCATTCTGACTTTTCATCCTTTGTTATCTAGGTGTCAGTTTTGGCTCGGAGGTAGTGCTCACAGGTTCAAGCACTACTTTTTTTAAAGAGCTCCTTAAAACTTACCTATTTGAACAAGCTTTTGGTCACCTGTCCTAACGTCTCCATCTTTGGCTCGGTGTCAATTTTTTCTGATTGCCCACCTGCAAGGCGTTTTGGGAATTTTTGCTACGTTAAAGTTGCGATATAAATGCACGTAGTTGTTAGAGGCGCCATTTGTTGAATGAGACGTTTAAGCAAGCCCCACCTGCTTTCAGATCGGTGTAAAAGATTCCATGGCACATTTTTGAAAAACTGGAAAATTCTCTTGGTGTCCTAGCCAACATTTATCCATCCACCAAAATCAGATTATCTGGTCATTTATTCCATAATGTTTGTAGGACCTTGCATATTGGGCATCTTTTTTTACATTACAAGAGTGTCTACATTTCAAAAATGTATTTTGGCTGTGACATGCTTTTGGGATGTCCTGAGGTCCCTACATTAAATTGAAATTTAGTCAAGCATGAATCCAGTCTAATACTTTGCCATCTATTCCATGTGAATTATTTTGTCATTTGGAGTGATGTCAAATGCCTTTCTAAAATCCAGGTACAGTAATACCCACCCTTCTGTAAACATCAGATACTATTTGCCCCTTTTGACACTGTCCTTTTGAATGATGCTTTATTCTATCAGTCACCAAATTCTCACTTTCCTCCACAATCATGAGGCTGACATATTTGTAATTTTGAGGGTTTATTTCTTGCCTCTAAAGATGACGTTATCATTCCAATCCACTGGGATGTTACCCAGATTCAGTTAGATATCAGTGAAGGGATTTACATTCTTAGCCAAATCCACTACAGGAAATTATCATAGTCTTGATCCTGTTAACTTTCAGCTTCAGAAAAGTTTCTACTATGCCTTCCAAAGGCTTTCCAATCCACTCTCTCCATTATACTCAACTCTGACTCCTATTTTGCCCCATCCCATCTCTTTCAGTGGCAAAACAAGATAATTTAATTCTGCCACTTCTGTCCTTGGACACCACCTCTCCACTATCCCTGGTAAATGGTTCAGTGTCACTCTACCCCTCTCTTGTAGCTTAAATAATGCTTTGTTATTGTCCTTTATATTTCATGCTATATTGTTTTATGCTGTATTAATTATTTAGGAAGTTAACCTTCAGTTGTACAAAGCCTTGCTCAGACCCCATGGTGTTGAAGTACAGATCAGCTATTGTCTAAGTGGAACAGGTTCAAGGGGCTGAATGGCCTACTCCTGTTCCTATGTTCCTTTTTGGGGGAAAAAAAAAGTTCTTTGTATGTAACAAGGGCGGCATTTATTACCCATCCCAAATTGCCCTGAGAAATTGCCTTAAATGTGGTTTGATACAACTGAGTGGTTTGCTGGGCCACTTCAGAAGGCAGTTTAGAGTTAATTGTGTTGATGTAGGACTGAAGTCACATATAGGCCAGACCGGGTAAGGATGGTAGATTTCTTTCCCTAACTGACATTAGTGAACTAGTTGGATTTTTAATGACAATCCAACAGTTTTGTGGCCATGTTTACCAATACCATCTTTTTATATCTAGATTTTTAAAAACGGAATTAAAATTCCTAAATTGCAATGGAAGGATTTGAACTTGTTCTCTGGATCATTCGTCCAGGCCTCTGGATTACTAGTTCAATTACATAACCATGACACTACCATAGTCCTTGCATCATTTCTATATTTCTCTCTTGTCTTTGCATCACATCGGTTTCTTGGTGTTCCTCTGCTTGATTTTCCATTCCTCCCCATCCTCTTTTATTCTCTGTACTTTCAGAATTTTATGCACTCTTTTCCCTCCCTTAAGCCTTCCACTTTTCATGCAGTTTTTTGACTTGTTTCTGGGATAAGCTGCAGCAACAATTTTTATTAAATGTTCTTAACGCACAACCATTTTTCCTCTGCATCCTTTTTAAAATTAATTCTTTATCTCCACCTTTTGTAATATCGCCTGTCTCGCCCCTGCCTCAGCTCATCTGCTAAAACCCTCATCCATGCCTTTGTTACCTCTAGACATGACTATTCCAATGCACTCCTGGCTGGCCTCCTATGTTCTACCCTATGTAAACTTGAGGTCATCTGAAACTCTGCTGCCCATGTCTTAATTCGCACTAAGTCCCATTCACTCATCACCCCTGTGCTTGCTGACCTACATTGGTTCCCGGTTAAGCAACACCTCGATTTTTTCAAAATTCTCATCCTTGTTTTCAAATCCCTCCATGGTCTCGCCCCTCCCTATCTCTATAATATACATCAGCCCCACAGTCCCCTGCGATATCTGCGCTCCTCAAATCCTGAACTCTTGAGCATCCCTGACTATAATCGTTCAGATATCGGTGGCATGCCTTCAGCTGCCTAGGCCCCAAGCTCTGGAACTCGCTCCCTAAACCGCTCTATCTCTCCTCCTTTTTAAGACACTCCTCAAAACCTATCTTTGACCAAGCTTTTGGTCATCTGTCCTGATTTTTTTTTTCTTGTGTGGCTCGGTGTCAAATTTTTGTCTTGCAACACTCGAAGTGCCTTGGGACATTTTATGACACTATATAAATACAAGTTATTGTTTTATTCCTTTCATATAGCATTTATTCTCCGCCCAAAAAACAAGCTTGGGGTCAGAAATGTAGCACAGAAGAATTGTAGGTAAAACTGATTGTATAATAAACTCTAGTTTCTATTGCTCTGATGCAGCTTGCTGGTATTATAATACATGTTACTATGTAGCAGTAATGTTCCATAACTGCATATTTTTCTGGTGCTGCTAAATGAGTCGTTGGACTATGAGTTGCATTTGTGTTCTGTAGCTTGAACCCTTAGCAAAGGCCTGTTTTCTCTACATGGACCTGGAAGCTTTCTTAAAGCAACAGTCCCTTTTTATTATTTTGTAATGCTGGCAGAAATGCTATTTTCTTTCCTCTTAAATGAAGTTAGTTGTTTTGCACTTTGTGAATCTTGGGAATAATACATGTACAGGTATCAGAAACTGACTATGGGTGTTATATGGTGTTCGTAAGGTAGGAAAGCTGACCAGTACTTGCCAGCAAGTTACATGTACCAATTTTGGATAGATTTAGGATGAACGATTTCAAGATGCAAAGTCTCAGACCTTCAAGGTTTAATTTCTGTCGATTATTTGTTGCTTTTTGTCGGTATGTTCAACATTCCTGGTATCTTGTCTTCTGTGCTGGCTGCCATTTTACCAGATATAGTCAAGGCTTTGGTGCCAGATGGAAAAGCTGAAAGAATTCCTATTAACACGCCAGGCACAGCTCCATAATCTACTAATACAAGCCAAGCCCAGTTTGTTAAACTCTGGCTATAATTATAAATGTTTATTTTATGTGGGTAATGGCAGTTACATTTAAGAAAAAAAATACAATTATCCCACATTTACAATACTTTATCAGGGATTAATCCAGAAGGTTTGTGTACTACTTGTAACTATTTGGCACAATTCTTCACTTGAGCTTCTGAATTATAAAATGAGCTAAAACGAAGTTTTACAAGAGATTGGTATGCAAAATTAAAGCACATGGTATTGGGGGTAATGTACTGACATGGATAGAGAACTGGTTGGCAGACAGGAAGCAGAGAGTTGGGATTAATGGGTTCTTTTCAGAATGGCAGGCAATGACTAGTGAGGTGCCACAGGGCTCAGTGCTGGGACCCCAGCTCTTTACAATATACATTAATGATTTGGATGAGTGAATTGAGTGTAATATCTCCAAGTTTGCAGATGACACTAAGCTGGGTGGCGGTGTGAGCTGTGAGGAGGACGCTAAAAGGCTGCAAGGTGACTTGGACAAGTTAGGTGAGTGGGCAAACGAGTGGCAGATGCAGTATAATGTGGATAAAGGTGAGGTTATCCACTTTGGTGGCAAAAACACGAAGGCAGAATATTATCTGAATGGCGGCAGATTAGGAAAAGGGGCGGTGCAATGGGACCTGTGTGTCATGGTACATCAGTCATTGAAAGTTGGCATGCAGGTACAGCAGGCAGCAAATGGCATGTTGGCCTTCATAGCTAGGTGATTTGAGTATAGGAGCAGGGAGGTCTTACTGCAGTTGTACAGGGCCTTGGTGAGGCCTCACCTGGACTATTGTGTTCAGTTTTTGTCTCCTAATCTGAGGAAGGACGTTCTTGCTATTGAAGGAGTGCAGCGAAGGTTCACCAAACTGATTCCCGGGATGGCAGGACTAACATATGAGGAGAGACTGGATCGACTGGGCCTGTATTCACTGGAGTTTCGAAGGATGAGAGGGGATCTCATAGAAACATATAAAATTCTTATGGGACTGGACAGGTTAGATGCAGGAAGAATGTTCCCGATGTTGGGGAAGTCCAGTACCAGGGGACATAGTCTAAGGATAAGAGGTAAGCCATTTAGGACTGATGAGGAGAAACTTCTTCACTGAGAGTTGTTAACCTGTGGAATTCCCTACCGCAGAGAGTTGTTGATGCCAGTTGGTTGGATATATTCAACAGGGAGTTAGATATGGCCCTCATGGCTAAAGGGATCAAGGGGTATGGAGAGAAAGCAGGAAAGGGGTACTGAGGTGCGTGATCAGCCATGATCTTGTTGAATGGTGGTACAGGCTCGAAGGGCTGAATGGCCTACTCCTGCACCTATTTTCTATGTTTCTATGCTACATGGATGTCATTCTGGCATTTCTTAATTTCCCCCAGTGCTGTTGGATAAATCCCTGTTTTAGGGATCATCAAAACATTGATTTACTGGGATAGGGAAGGGGGGGCATTGTTTTATCAAGTCTGCAAACTCTGATGGAATAACTGTGTTAAAATGGGGAAGTTCTCTTAAATCTATGTGACAAAATGTGGAATCCAGCAGTGAAACTGAGAATTCTCCCCAGGAAGTAATGTAGGAAATGCAGCAGCTAATATGCACACACCAAGGTCCCACAAATAGCACTGAGATAATGCCCAGAACATTTGTTTTAGCGATGTTGGTTGAGGGATAAATATTGGTCCGGACATTGGGGAAAACGTCCCATCTCCTCTTCAGAATAGTGCCATGGGAACTTTTACGTTCACCTGAGGGGTTTAATGTCTTCTTTGAAAGACTGCACCTCCAACAGTGCAGCACTCCCCCAGAACTGCACTGGAGTGTCAGGCTAGATTTTGTACTTAAGTCTCCGGAGTGGGACTGAAACTCACAACCTTCTGACTCGGAGGTGAGGCTGCTACCAACTGAGCCATAGCAGACACACACATAGGACAGTGTCATGTGAGAAAACTACAAAACCAAGACAACAAAAATGTTTTTGCTATAATAAAACCTAATTTTGAATTCAAAATATTCTTCAGTTTACTATTGAGCAGTGTTGTGTTTACCCTTCAAAGTAAAATCAATCACCACTTTTTCATTACTGACAATTTTTGATGAACAAACATGGTGTGTTGTCTTGTGTACATTTGCTTTTAGAATTATTCAAAATTCAGACAAGCAGCTGAAAATTCCAGGCCTTGACTCATATATATTTTAAAATGTGCTGTCCAATTTTAAATGTCCCAAAGATGTGCCTTGTTGCTACTGTTGTCAAGCTGATATGTATATTCTTGCTTTCTTTAGTCCTCTCAGAACAAATAACCTAGACTTGCAAATACAGAAATAAATGACACAATTTCCTTCATAGATTTATTTGAAATGGTGAGAAAACAAGGGTTAGTATTAAAGCAAAATCTGCTGCGTAGACACTAAACACATGAAGACTGCACTGGAAAATGCAGATTAATGCAGTGATCAACTGTATCTAACTTTAATAATCGGGACACTTCCTTCCTATGTTTAAAACTCTCTCATTTACTGTTTTTCTTGAAATATTTTGTGCCTGGTGCTGTATGTTTTCAATGAAGTTGTTAATATCATTGTAGTTTAGAAACCAGACTCTGCAAGTCATAATAGTGTCAGCATTGGCTCGGTCGTAGCCTGAGTCAGAAGGTTGTGGGTTCAAGGCTCCCAATAGGATTTGAACACATAATCTAGGCTGACACTTCAATTTTGCCATCTTTTGGATGAAACATAAAACTCTCGGGTGGATTTAAAATATGCCATGGCACTATTTGAAGAAGAGCAGGGGAGTTCTCCTGGTGTCCTAAACAACATTTATCCCTCCAACACCACCAAAAACAGTAACTGGTCATTTGCCTCTTGCTGTGCAAAATCATACAAGGGTGACTGTACTTTGAAAATAATTCATTGAGGGTAAAATGCTTTGGGATGTCCTGAAGTCAGGAAAGGTGCTAATATAAATGCAAGTTTGTTCTTCTACAAGATAAATATCTGAGGTGGCATGTCCTTTTATAGCTATGGGTAGTGGATCTATCTGCTGAGCACCGAACCATGAAGACCAGGATGACCCTAGGTTCACACTTAGTCTGGGCTGAATTGGTTGGGGTGGCTGTTGGGATATTGTAATTAGGCTTGGTTTTCTTGGGTTATGGAGGAGATAAAAATCAGCTCGGGTTCCCACTGCTGGTAGCTATCTAGTGACGTCTGTCCATATTTGTGGATGTTGGATGAGGATAGGATCAGGCTCCATCTGGTGTGATACTTCCTTATTTCCCTGTAGTGAAATAGCTTGTTGGTGCACAGTCAAGACTGATATATGAAGAATGGCTGAAGTAGTGAAGACCTGCTGAGTTTATGGAACTGTAATTGTGAATACGAGAGAAAATTCGGGTGGAGAGGGGAAGAGACCTTAGAGCAGGGGTTCTCAACCTTTTTGCTTCTGTGGCACCCCTCCTGTGTTTGTTTTTTTTTTAAATCCATGGACCCCTTGTAATGCAACACGAGTATTTTTTTCTGCAGATTAAAAAAAAATGCAACCAGCTCGAAATAAACCTGCACGACTGAGTGTGAAACAGCGATTGTTTTTCTAGCCTTGACTGCCGTGCTCGAGGCATTGCTGCCTTGCCCTTGTTACAGAACATGAAGGATTTGTGGGAGCTTAAGTGTGGCCAATATTACATATTAGCAGATATCGGTGTGACCGCATTACCTGGCAGATGCTCAATTGCTCCCAGCATGCCTCTGTCCCTTTTTTATAAAAGGGTGCACGTACTGATAGACAGCAATGTTGTCCAATCAAAGGGAAGGTTGGACTTTTCAGCCCCTCCTCTTTTCTATTTAGACTCGTTTTTTTTTTTCGTGCCAGGCCCATTTATACTTACTGTTTTAGTGTCACTTTATTTTCAAAATAAATTTACTTTCACTTGAAGCCTGTTCTCGATTTGCCACCAGCCACAGCATGAGGAACGCTGTTCCAGTGGCAGTGCTTCCACTCGCATCTGACTCAATAGCTGGGGAGGGTGCAGGCGGCTTATAGTGAAGGAGGGAGTGAGGTGCAGAGCAGGCCAGTTCTCACCGTGTGGCACAGCTTCAGCGGCACATTATGGATAGAAGCCCAGGCTAAAGCGGCGTTGCTGTCGTGGGGGAGGAGGCAGATGGATTCAGCGAGTGGAGCCTTTGCAAATGGCATGGGAACGGTGACTGCTCCTTCTCTCCCTCCTCCACACCCCCTGCCCTATTGCAGACCATTTGAAGTCTTCTCAGGGGCCACAGACCCCCAGTTGAGAGACCTCTGTCTTCGAGTTGCAACCACTTGTATTTGAAGAATTTGTAGCCGTTGGACGTGAGTTTTCATGTGAACACTTTTGCTATTTTTCTTGCTAACTTTATTCCATTGGCATTGGTGTCATGATGCATTGAATTATAGGAATCTTGCAGTACAGAAGGAAGTCATTTGGCCCATTGTGCCTGAGAAGCCTCTTTCAAAGAGCTATCATTGCAACAGTGACTACACTCCAAAAGTACTTTATTGGCTACAAAGCGCTTTGAGATGTCCGGTGGTCACGAAAGGCGCTATATAATGCGTTTGTCTATCCAATTGGTGCCACTTCCCTGCTCTTTCTGCAAGCCCTGCAAATTTTTCCCTTTCAAGTATATATCCAATTCCCTTTTGAAAGTTACCATTGAATCTGTTTCCACTATTCTTTCAGGCTGTGCATCCCAGATCATAACTTGCTGCATTAAAAACATTCTCATCTCTCCTCTGGTTCTTTTGTAGCTCCATGGGTACCAATCACTGATACTTTGGCCAAGTATCTTCTTGGCTCATTTACTTGCATAAATTTGATTAGCTATTGCGGAGAGCCCCGTATGTATGAATGATTGTGAACAGGATTCAGTTCAGGTGTTTAAAAAATGACAGCAGGACAAAAATGAACATTGCCTACATTCCTGCTTTTGAGTCATTATATGTTGAACAGTTTCAGTGGCATTACAATCCATTGTTATGTGACTTATTACTCAGAACTGAAACAGCAGTGCCCAATCCACATGAAGCTTATTGTGTAATTAAGTGATAATGGATTCAGGTGACTGTTGACAGTCAGCTTGTTGGAATGTTGCTGTTGTATAAATACACCAATTCCAATATTGCTAAAATGTCAGATTTAATTTAAAAAAAACACAATGATATTGGGATTGGTACAGTTGTAAAGCTAAAAAAAATACAGTGGGCTTTTTGGCAAATTTTCTCCATTCCTCCCCTGAAAATATTGACTTGTTGAGACACAGTTTCGCAATGCCAATTGCCCTCTGGTACCTCAACCAAGTGGCTACTCTACTTCCATTTGAGATTGCCCAGTTAATATCAGCAGGTCATTTAACTAGAGAGTATATTCAGAAAGCCATTGACCAGGAACCCTGGCTAATATTTGTTTTTCCTGTGGTGGGTAGGGGGAAGAAAAGATGGGAATAATTCCATCATTTAGCACTCGCAGCAAGAAATTCTGATTGCAGAGAGCACTTTACAGCCTGGATTCTTCAACCTGTGCTCCTGCGAGTGTGGTTCTCCACTGAAATTATAAAATTACCCCATATTTCCTACATTATAACCGTGACTACACTTCAAAAGTACTTCATTGGCTGTAAAGTGCTTTGGGATGTCCTAAGATTGTGAAAGGCACTATATAAATTCAAGTATTTCAGTTTTTCTCAGAAAATGGGGTACAGTAATGTACTTGGGATTTTAGGAACAGTGATTTTAGAAAATTTTAAATATAGCAGTAGCTAAAATTTATATCAACATTTCATGCAGTTATTTTAATGTTGCATCTCCTGACCATGTTTACTAGTAACCGTGCATTCCTCAAAGCCAAAGCAAAAACTGCACAGCTAGTCTCAACTTACCAGCGTCCTCTAAAAGTGAATGTACACTCTCTGTTGCTTTTGGGAATGGCACAGACACTGGAGATGCCTGCATGACCCACCTCATTTGGTGGTGCAGGAAGATCTTCTGGTGGCTGTAAAGCTGTATCATTTACATTGCTGGCTTGTTGAGAAAGTTGTGCCTGACCCACTGCCAACTAATATGTACCGTGAGGTGCAATCAAATAAGATGAGCATTTATTAAACAGTCAAATTGTAGGTTTGTAGATTGTTACTTGCCAACAAAAAACAATTGGATGGAATTAAGCTACAAAAAGTAATTTACTATTGAAGTTGGTATCTCAATTGTTAAATTCTTAACATTCAGAATGCTTTCTGAAGTCCCATTTTTCTCCTCTCCTCTCCTCCGCCAATGTAACTCGTGCTGAGGTACAGGTGCAGGCATATTACCATTCTCATGTGGTCCTTCATGTGGGAGCATAAACTGTGATGAGAGTAGGTACCTGACTGATATCCCTCTGCCTCGTCCACTCTCTTAGTAATCATCAACAATGATGAGTCCAATTATAATGCTTCCAATTGCTGTTCTGGTTGAGCTCAGATAATGTAGCACAGACCAGAGATCATTGAACCAATTTCTATGCAACTTGCTTTATTCAAATCCTGCTTGTAAGTTTTCTGAATAAATCGGTCAAATATGTCACTTGCAGTGCAGTTTTAGTTATATGGAAGCAAAGTTTAGAGGAATTTTGCTTTTACTAAAGTTCATGGCACAGGATTGAGACAGGAATATCTGGCTCAGATCCATATAATCTCATTTGTACCACTTTAGTGCCAAGCATTATTTTTTGGCAGGACGTTTGGACTGACCTAAAGTGGTCTGACTGAGGTAGCCAAGCTTCATTTAAATATTATAATAGCTATGTTTTCCATCCCCTTAGGACCGGATTGGGTTGAATGCTCCTTTTGCTCAATGGGCTAAATTCTGAACTTTATCAGTCTATTTTTAGCATTGGCTTCTGTTAATTTGTCACTTTTTGTAATTCTTTTCATCTTTTTAAAGATTGAGATTTTTTTTGTTTTTATGTGGAACCTAAAATAGTTGAATATTGTTCACCAAAAAGCCTGCTGTAATTGAAGTCAGTACAACAGGATAACCTGAAGGGGGGGGGGGGTGAAAAAGGTATGCATAATATGAGCTTCCATCGGAGCTTGGAACAATAGGGCATCCAAGTAAGGATACCCTGGTGCTTGACATGTTGAGCTGCTTTTATAAAAAAAAATTGTCATCTATATCCTTGGAACAATTTTTTAAAAAGAGTAAAATTGGTAATAGGAGGAAAAAACCTACTTGACCTCTTCCTCACCAGTTTACCAGTCGTGCATGCATTTGTCTATGACCGTATTGGTAGGAGTGACCACCGCACAGTCCTTGTGGTGACGAAGTCCCGACTTTACACTGAGGACACCCTCCAGAACTAGTGCCTCTAGCCAAGCTGTTCCAGCACAGCTACAATACTGGCATGTACCCGACAAAGTGGAAAATTGTTCGGTTATGTCCTGTTTACAAAAAAACAGGACAAATCCAATCCAGCTAATTATTGCCTCATCAGTCTACACTCTATCATCAGCAAAGTGATGTAAAGTGTTATCAAGCGGCATTACTTACCAATGACCTGCTCACCGATGCTCCGTTTGGGTTCCGCCAGGAACATTTGGCTCCAGACCTCATTACAGTCTTGGTCCAAACATGGACAATAAAGCTGAATTCCAGAGTTGAGGTGAGTGACTGTTGACATCAAGACTTAAGTGTGGCATAAAGGAGCCCTAGTAAAATTTAAGTCAATAGGAATTGGGGGGAAAAGTCTCCACTGGCTGGAGTCATACCGTGCATAAAGGAAGGCAGTTGTGGTTTTTGGAAGCCAATCATCTCGGCCCCAGGACATCGCTGCAGGAGTTCCTCAAGGCAGTGTCCTAGGCCCAACCATCTTCAGCTGTTGCTTTAATGACCTTCCCTCCATCATTAGGTCAGAAGTGGGGTGTTCGCTGATTGCACAATGTTCAGTGCCATTTGCAACTCCTCAGATAATGAAGTCGTCTGTGTTCACATACAGCAAGATCCGGATGACATTCAGACTTCGGCTGAAAAGTGGCAAGTTGCATTCGTGCCACACAAATACCAGGCAATGACCAGCTCTAACCAAAGAGAGTCTCACCACCTTCCCTTGGCATTCAATGGCATTACCATAATAAATCCCCCACCATCAGCATTGACCAGAAACTGAATTGAACCAGTCACATAAATACTGTGGCTGGAAGAGTCTGATTATTCAGCAGTGAGTGACTTGCCACCTGACTCCCCAAAAACTTTTCACCACCTACAAAGCACATGTCGGGCGTGACATGGAATGCTCTCCACTTGCCTGGATGAGTGCAGTTCCCAACAATGCTCGAAGCTCGACACCATCCAGGACAAAGCAGCATGCTTGATTGGCTCCCCATCCACCATCTTAAACATTCACTCACTCCAACACCGGCATACTATGGTTGCAGTATGTGCCATCTACAAGATGCACTGCAGCAAATCACCATGGGTTCTTTTGACACCACCTAGAAGGACAAGGGCAGCAGGTGCATAGAAACACCATCACCTCCAAGTCACACACCATCCTGACTTGGAAATATATCCCAGTTTCTTCTTCGTCGCTGGGTCAAAATCCTGGAACTTCCTCCCCAACAGCACTGGGAGTACCTTTACCATATGGACTGCCGTGGTTCAAGAAAGCGGCTCACCACTATCTTCTCGAGGGCTGTTGGGGCTGGGCAATAAATGCTGGCTGTGCTAGCAACACCCACATCCCTTAACACCAGAAATACAGTATTTCATGGCTGTGGGAGGAGCAGATGAAAGAAGGTACACCAGTTTGGCCAACAGGTGCAAAAGCCACACTTTCTGCACCTGCTATATGGCACCAACCCTTTCTACAGGCCTAGACTCACCTACTTGGCAATGTCTGTGGGGAACTGGTGCTCCAGGTCGGCACAGACATTTGCCGATCTGTGCAATCTGCTGCAGGGACACCTGCAGACAACCTGTATCAGTGGGCAATGGACATCTCTTCCACCCTCAGTGTTTTGAGCGTAAATCAGTGAGATAAACTGCTCGGGTGTTAACAATTTGGTGGCAATACAGGTGTAATTCTGATGCCAAATTAGTAGTATAGTAAAACCTACTTAAATGAATAACACTTGTATTAATAATAGGATTAAATGAACACCATCTTGATGTACCAAACCACTTTTTAATTCCTATCGAAATAAAAATGTTTAGCTGCAAGACTTGTAAATTATCAAAATTCCTGTAGTTAATTCTCAAAATGCTGTATTAGGAAAATAGTCTTAATGTACTTTCTGTACCATCTGTCACTCCACTGGGGCCTCAATCAAAGTCAGTAACAGCTAATTCAATTCTTGCAGCTCACAGCTGTGGAATCTAACGGGTACTGTGTACCGATTAGCACAGTTAACACTTCATCACATCTAACACTTCATCACGTTGCACATAATAAAGTGGCTGCATTACAGCAATCAAACTCATTAAGCTGTTCAAACATCATGTTTGCATTTTTCTAGCAGTGTATAAAACCTGTTTTATCTACCTACAAAACTGTGCCTACTGTAAACAATATGTAGGCTCAATGTGCTTGTGAAGAGCATGTTCACTGCATGCACCTGCACCGCTGATCTCTCTTGCTCCCTCATACTTTCAATCGTTCTCTCCCCGATCCACTCATTCACTTCTCTCTTTCTCCCCTCTGTTTCCAGCATTTTCTGATTTTGTTCAATTTCTAGCATAGTGTAAATCGTCATCACCAGTAAATTGGAAGCGACCTTTGTTCAGCTAGCATTTGTAAAGGAGACTTTTCCATAGTAGGCAGAAAGAGTTTCTAGTGGACTTTAATTGGTACTCCGCCATGCTGCACTGTTGTGTGATTAGATCTCTGATGTTTCCCCACAGGGCAAGTTTATGATCTTGTCTGGGCAACGTGGAGGCATCAATCAGAGGTTGTGAGCTTCCCCATGGGGAGAGAACATTTGAGAAGCTGTTCACTCCATGCTATCATATATTGTCTGGTTTGTAGGATATTGCTCCAGGCTTGGGTGCACCTTACTTGTACTCTAAGCCAGGAACTAGTGTAGGGAATAGTATGAATGCTTTCAAATGATCTCTGGCTGTTTGTAGTTTATAGTCTAGCTGCTTTAACAAGTTAAATGTTTGCAAATCAGTAAATCCTGCAATTATGTAGTTAAAATTCTATATTTTTATCTTGAAACATTAATCAGCTTTGGTGACATTATTCTTTCCATTTGGAGGTGCAGATTGCAGGCTTTAGATATCCATGTCCGTGATTAGAACATGTATTTATTCAATGGCTCATGTTTTGTGAGCATGCAATGGATTTCTGCCCAAAACTTTGAAAGTTGGCTAACCAGTTTTACATTTTATGAAGTATCCATTTTATGCTTGTCCATTTTAATTTTTTTTGATGACAGGAGAATCCTCCGACATGTCCAAACTAAAAGGCTAAATGGTGCTGCCCACCCATTCACAGTGCTGTAGGCAAGTTACTAACTAATGGGTGGGTATACTGCTTGGTGCCAGAATACCTCCAAGGCAAAATTGTGCCGACATTTCCAACAGGAATTTTAAATGTATTCAGAACATCAAGTTGCTTTTATATAGTGCCTTTTCACATCATGTGACACGTTTTGAAGTGTTGACACTGTTGTAATGTAGAAATCGAAGCAGCCAATTTTCACACAGCAAGCCCCCACAAACAGCAATGTGATCTGTTTGTGATGTTGATTGAGGGATAAATATTTGCTATGACATCAGGGTAACTCCCCTGCTCTTCAAAATAGTGCCATCTGATCTTTTATGTCCACCAGAGAGCACAAATGGCCTCAGTTTAACGTCTCATTCAAAAGATGGCACCTCCAACAGTGTAGCCCTCCCTTTATTGCACGAGTGTCGGCCTGGATTTTTCTACTTAAGTCTCTGGAGTGGGACTTGAACCCATAACTTTCTGACTTCGAGACGAGGGTGCTACCGCAGGGAAAACACACTTCTCCACAGAAGGAGACATTAAGAAATGAAATTAAAAGCTTGGTTGAAGAGATGAGTTTTCAAAGGATATGGAGTGGCATAGGCATTTAGGGAGGGAATTCCAAAGCCTATAACCCAGGCTGTAGAAGATATTTCAGAAGAAAGGGCTGTTAAGGAAGGATATATATGAGAGGCGGGGTGAGGTCACAGAAGGATTTGAAGACTAAGGCCAGGATTTAACATTTCTATCCCTGTGGATTGGAAGCCACTGCAGATCAGCGAAGACGGGGGTGATGGGTGAGCACAACTTGGTGCAGGACAAGATATGTGCATTTTAACAATTTGGTGTTTCTGGAGGATAGATGGCCAGCAAGGAGTGTGTTGGACATGACCAATGCATGTATTAAGGTTTCAGGAGCAGAGGCAAAAAATACTGCAATAGTGGAAGTATGCAGTCTTTGCAATGGAGAGGAAATGAGGTCTGAAACTCTGCTCTGTGTTGAACAGGATGCCGAGGTTGCAAATGGTCTGGTTCTATCTGGGCCATCGAAGGGTGGTGGGGGTTGAATCAGTGGCCAGGGAACAGTTTGCTGTGGGGGACAAAGATAATGGCTTCAGCCTTCCTGATGTTGTGTTGGTGGAAGTTAAGACTTGTCGACGAATGGCTGTTGGATAGGTTTGACAAGGCAGAGACAGCCAAGGGATCGAGAGCTAGTAGAAATGGAGAGCTAGATGTCATCAACAGATTTGAAATGGCTTGAATAGTGATGAATTTTGTGAAGTTAATCAATGGGTTAACAGATGTTGCAGTCTTGAACATTTTGAAGGCATTTAAAGCATCTATTTGTACAGTCAATCTGGAGGGAGGAGAGCATGCAGGGAGATCTGAGTTGCAGTGATAGTGACCATCTTTAAAAAAGGGGACAAGTCCGACTGCACCAACTACAGAGGAATCTCCCTGTTATCAGTCACTGGGAAAGTCGTTGCTAGAGTCCTCCTCAATCGCCTTCTCCCTGTGGTTGAGGAGCTCCTCCCTGGAGTCAGTGTGGATTTTGTCCCCTACGGAGCACAGCGGACATGATTTTTACAGCGTGACAGCTGCAGGGAACAGCACCTGCCCTATACATGGCTGCCTTCGACCTTACAAAGATCTTTGACACTGTCAACTGCGAGGGTCTATGGAGCGTGGTCCTCCATTTCGGATGCCCCCAAAAGTTTGTCACCATTCTCCGCCTGCTCCCCGATGACATGCAGGCCGTGATCCTTACTAACTGATCCATCACAGACCCAATCAGGGCTGCATCATCGCCCCAACCCATTTCTCAATCTTCCTCGCTGCCATGCTCCACCTCAGTCAACAAGCTCGCCCCCCCCCCCCCCCCCCCCCCCCCCCCCCGGAGTGGAACTAAACTACAAAACCAGTGGGAACCTGTTCAACTTTTGTCATCTCCAGGCCAGGTCCAAGACCACCCCAACCTCTCGTCGAGCGTACGTGGACGACACCTGCATCTGTGCATATACAGAGGCTGAACTCCAGGACATCGTCGACACATTTACTGAGGCGTATGAAAGCATAGGCCTTACGCTAAACATCCGTAAGACAGAGGTCCTCTACCAGCCTGTTCTCGCCACACAGCACTGCCCCCCCACCCCCCCCTCCCCATATTCATCAAGATCCATGGCGCAGCCCTGGACAATGTGGACCATTTCCCATACCTCGGGAACCTCTATCAACGAGCAGACATTGACGACGCGATTCAACACCGCCTCCAGTTCGCCAGTGCCGCCTGAGGAAAATGAAGACGACCAGGCCCTCAAATCTGCCACCGAGGTCATGGTCTACAGGGCTGTAATAATACCCACCCTCTTGTATGGCTCAGAGACATGGACCATGTACAGTAGACACCAAGTCGCTGGAAAAATACCACAAACTATGTCTCCGCAAGATCATACAAATCCCCTGGGAGGACAGATGCACCAACGTTGGCGTCCTCTATCAGGCCAACATCCCCCCAGCATTGAAGTGCTGACCACACTTGATCAGCTCCGTTGGGCAGGCCACATTGTTCGCATGCCAGACACTAGACTCCCAAAGCAAGCGCTCTTCTCTGAACTCCTTCACGGCAAATGAGCCGAAGATGGACAGAGGAAACGTTACAAGGACACCCTCAAAGCCCCTGGAAAAAGTGCAACATCCCCACTGACATCTGAGAGTCTCAGGGCAATCTTTGGCCAAAGTGGAGGAAGTGCACCCGGGAGGGTGCTAAGCACCTCACGTTCCATTGCTGAGAGCATGCAGAAATCCAGCACAGGAAGCGGAAATAATGTGCGGCAACCAGTCCCACCCACCCTTTTCCCCCAATGACTATCTGTCCCATCTGTGACCGGGACTGTGGTTCTCGTATTGAACTGTACAGCCACCTAAGGACTCATTCTAAGAGTGGAAGCAAGTCTTCCCCGATTCCGAGGGACTGCCTATGAAGAAAAAATGAAACTGTTAAGATGTTTTCTATAACTTGTGTTTCTAGTGACATCATCGGTAGTGATGTAATGGTATTTCTGACCTTCTACATTGCAGCAAAGGCCTGCAAACGACCATTCTAAGATGACATGGGATTTTGTCATCCTGCCTGTTGAGATCATTGGGTTTGTAAGTTGTCCCTGGAGGTGTTGGGCATTAGTAAACACAGCCAGGTAGTCTATTGGTCTCCCTTTCAAAAGGAAATGTATGTGGCATTTCTCTCTGGAAACATTGTCAAATGGTGAGCCGACTGATAACCAGAATGACACTTGCATTATTTGAATATTCTGGTAAATCTTTCAGAAATTTAGAATGTAAAGTTTACTTCAAGACTTACTTCAGACCAATATCTTAAATTATGTACTTGCTGGCTAATCCAATAGAGTTTGATTATTAGATCAATGGGTTTATTATTATTCCTCCAGTTTATAGTAATAGATTGCTGGATTGTGTGGATAGTGCAGTTTATTTACTCTGCCAATCAAGTCTGTTGACTCCTGTTTACTCTAAGTGATGTGCACGTTTCACTACAATGCTTGAGTTGCATTTACTTGAAGACTAGATGCAGGTTGAATTCAATTCCGTTTACTAGGTCTGAACATAATTTGCTCTCGTGTAAACCGCTTCAGAGATAAGTGCAATAACTATAGTCTGTAATTTAACATTTGTATAGCTTCTGAAATTTAACTCTTCTGTGGATTTTACAAGAATTTTGAAGATGGTTTTATTTATGTTGAAGTATCTTTTTTCTATTTCTTTCTGTGTACCCTTTCTCCTGACTCAAGCTTGTGAATGAGCAGAGACTGACCCATGTCATCATGTCTGTATACTGATCTATCCTATAACATGAGTTCTTGTACCAGAGCTGTCTTTGTGGCTCAGCTGATGGGCCACTGGGAATTGCATTCAGTGGAGTTTTGTTTTGTCCTAGCTTGTGAATTGCCCCACCCAGTAATTCATATGGGAAACTCTTGGCTCAGCAGTAAATGGAGTTTGTCATAAGCAAGAACCGATTGGGTTCGGAAAGGAAAGTGATGTTTGCTTGTGTGAGTTATGCACCCTTCTCGTTCCTGACTAAAATTGATGTTTTCCATATGTAGTAAACCATTATGATCAAAAATATAACTGGTTTTAATGCAGTTTATGTGCAGTAATGGTATAAGGCACAAAGAGGGTTTTTTAACACTTCATTACATACAATATTAAATCGCTTTGAAAGAAAGGATTATTTAAATTGCAGAAGGGATATTAAAAAGCATAGGAAGTCAATACTTTTTCTTTAATTTAGATTGATGAGTCTCTATAAACAATGCTAGCTATAGCCTATAAAGTGACTCGAGTTTCTGGTATGGGGGTCAAGAGCAGGTTACAGCAACTGAGGTCTTGCAGCTGCAATACAATGTGATACATTTACAGAGGCAGGCATTTTTAATGTGAGATTTATCAGACTAAATTTAATCCTAGTTTTTGAAAGGTTAATGTGAATTTTGCTTTCCTCTTTGTATAATAATAGAACAATCTTGCTCTTTTAAGTATCAGTGGTTGAGTCACTGATCCTTTGTCCTTTTGCAACATTCATCATCACTGTCAGGTGGCCTGTCTTTTTCACCATTGTGTACTCTGTGAAAATGCCTCTGCATGGACCATAGAACTCCTCCTCCTGAATCCATTGTCTAGTCCTGATCACACTCCACCAGTCCAACTGTTCACCTCCAGTATGTTTGCTGTTCCAACAGTCTTTCTCATGGCCAAATCCCTTCAATGTGGTTTGTTCGTGAAGTAATTTGCATTAAAATCTGTGTGACCTCTGTTTGGCATTTTTTTCTGACACTGCCTTCTAAAGACTTCATGTATCCACGTTAAAGGGACAGTGCTGTTAGATTTTGATGGCTTTAGTACTGATTTTGATTATAGATTCCTTTTTTTTGTTAGATGCTCTAACAAAATTTACATGTTCAAATTCATCCACTTTTAACCATCAAAGGCATTTGGAAGTTAGGTATGTTGTCGGACAATGATCCATTTCCATTAAATGTTACATGGAATAGGGATGACTGCTGGAAAATCTAACTGCAAAATCAATAACTGGGATTTGGATTTTTATGCCACTCTTGTAGGGAGTGACCTCAGTGCTTTACAAGGCACACAGGATGTGGCCAAACAACGATTAAAAGGGAAAGAGAAATAGGAAACTAAATGTGTTAATGGAATAGCTTTTTTTTAAAAAGGCTTATGAAGGCATGATGAGAGACAATATGGATAGGGAGTGAATTCTAAAGGGCAGGTGTATAATGACTAAGAGTTTATTTGTCTAAATCCAAACTTTCAATCATATTGAATATGTTTGCTTGACAGTGGGATTGCTATAATCTTGTTCCTCATACCAATTTGTCTCTCACCCTGTAGATCCGCAGGAAAAAAGTAATAAAACCATAGCTTTGTAGAGACAAGTGGCTATTTTGGGAAATATTGATAAAATGAGACCATATTTTTGTAAATTTGTTTCTCTCCTCTGAAGGCTGTGTTGCCTCATTGCTGGAGTATGTTTCCATGGCCAAGTGACAATTATTTCTATGGTAGTTCTGATGGTGAGTGTTAGCAGGTTAATCCATCATGGCCAAGCACGATCCTGCCCTTGTCTGATGTCTGTGCCTGTATTTTCTAGCATGGGTCATGTGAACAGGATTCCTAGTTAATTTTGTTTCCCTCTTTGCCCAATATGCTGAGGCTAACTAATGCCCTAGCTAGGTTTGGCTAACTCCAGACAAGTGTTTTGAAACCAGCTGCATGTAGATTTGATGCAATGTTTTGAAAATGTGTTGCAATCCAGAATTTTTTTTTAAAGAAATTCTGTGCATATGTTGATGTAGTCTCCCGTCAAATTGATGAAAGTGTCTAAATTGTAATGGTTGCGCTGGTGGGAGAAGAGCCCGATCCACATTTTTTAGTGTAATATGTCCCAAAGTCCTTTAGAGAATGAACCAAGTGGTAGTCGAAGAATTGGAAGAGGTAACTGACTGCATAGTTGAAAAGAGAGATTGAGATTTTAAAGGTAGAAAGTGAAATAGCAAGGCAAAGAGGTTTAGAGAGGGAATTCTGGAGGGTAGGTACATCGACAACTGAAAGTTTTGTCATCATATGAGAGGTGGGGAGGGAAGCAGTGCAGAATGTGAAGTGGAATGTGTAGAATTTGGAGGAGGACCATAGCTGGTATGCAAGGCTGGAGGAGGTTACTGAGAGAAACATAAAAACCTAGGTGCAGGAGTAGGCCATCCGGCCTTCGAGCCTGCACCACCATTCAATAAGATCATAGCTGATCATTCCTTCAGTATCCCGTTCCTGCTTTTTCTCCATACCCCTTGGTCCCTTTAGCTGCAAGGGCCATATCTAACTCCGTCTTGAATATATCCAATGAACTGGCATCAGCAACTCTCTACGGTAGGGAATTCCACAGGTTAACAACTCTGAGTGAAGAAGTTCCTCCTCATCTCAGTCCTAAATGGCTTACCCCTTATCCTAAGACTATGTCCCCTGGTTCTGGACTTCCCCATCATCGGGAACATTCTTCCTGCATCTAACCTGTCCAGTCCCGTCAGAATTTTATATGTTTCTATGAGATCCCCTCATCCTTCTAAACTCCAGTGAATACAGGCCCAGTCAATCCAGTCTCTCCTCATATGTCAGTCCTGCCATCCCAGGAATCAGTCTGTTGAACCTCTGCTGTACTCCCTCAATAGCAAGAATGTCCTTCCTCAGATTAGGAGATGGGTGGGGCAAGACCATGGAGGGATTTGTAAATTATAAGGTATTTGAATTTGGTACGCTGGGAGTGACGGGGAGCTAATGGATATTAGCAAGGAGAAAGATGATGGTAGTATGGAACAGGATGCAGCCAGTGGAGTTTTGGACAAGAAGTTTCTGTCGTGAGCTCAGGAAGTTAGCATGGTGGAACTTTAGACGTTGAAGTTACAAAACCATGAGTAAGGGTTTCAGTAGTGGATGAGGCGAAATAGCAAAGGCAGGCACTGTAGCAAATATAAAAGTACGCTGTGTACTGATGGAATATGGGGTTTGACGCTCGGCTTTGGGCAACAGGACACTAAGTTTGTGCACCATCTGGTTCAACTTAGTGAGCAGCTACGAAAGATGGAATTGAGAGTAAAGATGAAGAGTTTTTGCCACATGCAATGTTGACAAGTGCTGGGAAGAACTAATTTAATATGAAAAAATGCTCGAGTACAGCCTTTCAACTTGCTTTATGATATAAACAACTAGCTGATTTTTGAAAAAATAAATATGCATAAAATCTTGGTTTGTCATTCTTGGTGCTATTAACAGCTCACGTTTCCTTTGTCAGTGCAGTCTGTAAAGATTTTTGACCGATTGGTGTGTGTGATGTGCTTCATTTTTGTAGTGTTTATCCTTGTCCATACTGCGATAGTACTAATGAGGCTTTTTATGGGTCAGCTGGGTGTCTGACCTGCATAGAAACCCTTCACAGTATACATTCCACATCATTCTTCTCTCCGGGAGAAAGCTCACTTGCTTGCCTTGGTCTACAAAATGTAAGTTGGTAAGAACCGAGGCTCTGGGGACTGCCAACTACTGAAATTTGGTTAAAACCATGTCATTTGAGGACTATGATACCAAGTCAAAGGTTTGAAAGGATATCTGGAACCATGTGGGCATAATTCCTTGTTTACCTCTCCAGTTCCCATCAATAAACCATGCGAGCTGGGCAATCACCCGCAACCTTGGAGCATTGTGAACCTGCTTGGGTTAAGTATCTGATCCATTTAGCTGCAGATGATTGACTTGATTCTGTCTCCCCAAGTCGAATATACCCTCTTGGAACTGACGTTACTGTATAGAGATACACTTACTTACTTTTACTTTCTTCCTAAGAGGATAATCATTCATTGGTCATTGAATAATGCAACAGGGTTTGAGGACTGCTTGAACAGCAGGTACTACAGGTTCTTCCTAAGCAACATGATGAGCAACACAAAAAATGTGAATGCATTAGTACAGTCCTCCTCATTACATTATGGACACGTGCAATGGTGGTTCCACCGATTGTCGGTTGTAGCTTCAGCAACAACTGCTTGCTTCTCTATAACCAATCCTGGTAGGCACTGAGGCGGTCATCCCAAGTTTGAATTTCCTTAATGATTTGGATGAAGGAATTGAATGTAATATCTCCAAGTTTGCAGATGACACTAAGCTGGGTGGCAGTGTGAACTGTGAGGAGGATGCTAAGAGACTGCAGAGTGACATGGACAGGTTAGGTGAGTGGGCAAATGCATGGCAGATGCAGTATAATGTGGATAAATGTGAGGTTATCCACTTTGGTGGCAAAAACAGGAAGGCAGACTATTATCTGAATGGTGACAGATTAGAAAAAGGAGGTGCAACGAGACCTGGGTGTCATGGTACATCAGTCATTGAAAGTTGGCATGCAGGTACAGCAAGCGGTGAAGAAGGCAAATGGCCTGCTGGCCTTCATAGCGAGAGGAATTGCGTATAGGAGCAGGGAGGTCTTACTGCAGTTGTACAGGGCCTTGATGAGGCCACATCTTGAATATTGTGTACAGTTTTGGTCTCCTAATCTGAGGAAGGACATTCTTGCTATTGAGGGAGTGCAGCAACGGTTCACCAGACTAATTCCTGGGATGGCAGGATTGACCTATGAAGAGAGACTGGATCGACTAGGCTTGTATTCACTGGAATTTAGAAGAATGAGAGGGGATCTCATAGAAACATTTTAAAATTCAGACAGGATTGGACAGGTTAGATGCAGGAAGAATGTTCGATGTTGGGGAAGTCCAGAACCAGTGGACAAAGTCGAGGATAAGGGGTAAGCCATTTAGGACTGAGATGAGGAGAAACTTCAGAGAATTGTGAACCTGTGAAATTCTCTACCACAAGATGGTTGAGGCCAGTTCGTTAGATATATTCAAAAGGGAGTTCGATCTGGCCCTTTATGGCTAAAGGGATCAAGGGGTATAGAGAGAAAGCAGGAAAGGGGTACTGAGGTGAAAGATCAGCCATGATCTTATTGAATGGTGGTGCAGGCTCGAAGGACTGAATGGCCTACTCCTGCACCTATTTTCTATGTTTCTATGTAAGACTTGTAACTCTTCAGCATGGTGGACGAACCTATACAAGACAACTTATGATGTGCGAGCCACTTGATATATCTAGATATCAAAGTCCAATACAATGTTAGCGGCTGGCTTGTTAATGAGGCATGTAATGCTTATTTCTTATAAACACCATCCAAATACTACACCAGTATGGTAAAGAATGCTGTCCCAGCCCTTGAACTGGCTGTAAAATATGGAACAGGTGTCTCATTTCTCCCCTAGTTCAACCTAACGTCAGGCCACAAGTGTGAGCCAGCTGGGCCTTTTGAGACTTGCCTAGATACAACAGTATGAACAGAAGTTCAGTCACCTGCAGGCAGCTATGCACTCTGTCCTGCTGTGGTAGGAAAGCTGCATAATTATATGCGTAATTGGAATTGTATATGAAAAAAAACAATCCATGATTTTCAAATTTTTTGGGATGTGTGATCCCCTGCAGAGATTGACATTGTCCAGGACCGTCTGCAAGAGTCAGCTACCCATGCAGAAAATGTTTTTTGTATACAACAGAAATATCAACAAATACATAAGATGTGCACTATTGGGTGACCTTGCGCACCCTTCTTGGAAAACCTATACTTTGTATATATGTGTAATTCTACTAAAATAATTTATTTTAATGTTTCCAGTATTTTACTTCAATAACATTAAGATGTTTACAATCAATAGTAAAGGTACAATTGTTGCCCTTATAGCAAAAGGTAGTTTGTCTGTTGTATTTCTTCATGATATTACACTTTGATTGAATCTGGTAAGTTTTTGCAGAAGATGTTGGAGCTCTTTTCCCCTTGACTTTCCTGAAGTTGTTGGTTTGTGCTGAGTCTTTAGTACCTTACCTAAGTGGCTATTTTTGATGGGTGACCCTCTCGACAGTTTTGGTAGACTGTTGACCATAGGGGCTATCGCTGTCAAGAACAATACTGTTTTCACCAGATATCAGCTCATTTGTTCTTTGCAGCAAGGGTTTCTGGATTGTGATAAACATTCCGATGACTGGCTAGCTTCCACCTTCTCGCCTTACTCCCATCTCTCAAATTTCTGAAGCTCAAGGGCACTGAGGTCAATTGTAGCACTCCTAATGGTACCATGGCAGAGATCCGGCAACTCAGACCATGGGCCGGACCTGAGACCTTGTCTGTGTGGCTCAGTACAACACCAGATCCTGCAATTACCCACAGCATCTTGGCAGAAAATAAAAGTATAACTGAATTCTATAACTACTTATGCAGTTAACATGCAGTAAAAGTAAACAGAAGAAAAATGGTGAAAATGATTAGGTAGTGTCATTGATAAATGCTTGAAATACACATCACAAAATAGGTTTTTATACGATATGGTAGTGATTACTGAAACATGGCAACAGGAAAATCAGGATCAAGAATTAAACATTGCAGGGTGTAACATCTTCAGAAAAGACAGGGGAGGTGGAGTAGCTGTACTTAGAAGGGATAACATAGTTGTCATTTTTTTCAATTGCCATCAGCAAGACAAAAATAGAATCTATATGGATCGAGATAAAAAATAATAGAAACATAGAAAATAGGTGCAGAAATAGGCCATTCGAGCCTGTACCACCATTCAATAAGATCATGGCTGATCATCACCTCAGTACCCCTTTCCTGCTTTCTCTCCATACCCCTTGATCCCTTCAGCTGTAAGGCCTACATTTAACTCCCTTTTTTTAATATATCTAACAAGAACTGGCTTCAACAGCTCTCTGCGGTAGAGAATTCCACATATTAACAACTCTTGAGTGAAGAAGTTTCTCCTCATCTCGATCCTAAATGGCTTACCCCTTATCCTTTGACTGTGTCCCCTGGTTCTGGACTTCCCCAACATCGGGAAATTTCTTCCTGCATCTAACCTGTCCAATCCCTTTCGAATTTTATGTTTCTATGAGAACCCCTCATTCTTCTAAATTCCAGTGAATATAAGCCTACTTGATCCAGTCTTTCTTCATGTCAGTCCTGCCATCCTGGGAATCAGTCTGGTGAACCTTAGCTGCACTCCCTCAATAGCAAGAATGTCCTTCCTCAGATTAGGAGACTAAAACTGCACACTATACTCCAGGAGTGGTCTCACCAAGGCCCTGTACAACTGTTGTAAGACCTCCCTGCTCCTATACTCATCCCCTCGCTATGAAGGCCAGCATGCCATTTGCTTTCTTTACTGCCTGCTGTACCTGCATGCCTACCTTCAATGACTGATGTACCATGACACCTGGGTTTCATTGCACCTCCCCTTTTACTAGTATGTCACCATTCAGATAATCTGCCTTCCTGTTTTTGCCACCAAAGCGGATAACCTCACGCTTATGCACATTATACTGCATTGGCCATGCACCTAATCTGTCCAAGTTCCCCTGTAGCCTCCTAGCATCCTCCTTGCAGCTCGTACTGCCACCCAGCTTAGTGTCATCTGCAAACTTGGAGATATTACATTCAATTCCTTCATCTAAATCATTAATGTATATTGTAAATAGCTGGGGTCCCAGCAACGAACCTTGTGGCACCTCACTAGTCACTGCCTGCCATTCTGAAAAGGACCCGTTTATTCCCACTCTTTGCTTCCTGTCTGCCAACCAGTTCTCTATCCACATCAATACATTACCCCCAATACCATGTGCCTTAATTTTGCCCACTCATCTCTTGTGTGGGACCTTGTCAAAAGCCTTTTGAAAGTCCAAATACACCACATCCACTGGTTCGCCCTTATCTACTCTACTAGTTACTTCCTCAAAAAAATTCTAGAAGATTTGTCAAGCATGATTTCCCTTTCATAAATCCATGCTGACTTGGACTGATCCTGTCACTTCTTTCCAAATGCACTGCTATTACATCTTTAATAATTTGATTCCAGCATTTTCCCCACCACCGATGTCAGGCTAACTGGTCTATAATTCCCTGTTTTCTCTTTTTTTAAAAGAGGGGTTACATTTGCTACCCTCCAATCCATAGGTACTGATCCAGAGTCCATGGAATGTTAGAAAATGACCACCAATGCATCTACTATTTCTCTGGCTACTTCCTTAAGTACTCTGGGACGCAGACGATCAGGCCCTGGGGATTTATTGGCCTTCAGTCCCTTCAATTTCCCGAACACCATTTCCTGACTGACCAGGATTTCCCTCAGTTCCCCCTTCTCGCTAGACCCTCGGTCCCCTAGTATTTTTGGGAGGTTATTCGTGTCTTCTTTAGTGAAGACAGAACCAAAGTATTTGTTCAATTGGTCTGCCATTTCCTTAATAAAGGATCAATCAGACTAATAGGTGTAGTCTACAGGCCACCTAATAGTGGAAGGGAAGGGGAGAAAAAAAAATGCAGACACATTGAGTTTAAAAAAAAAATAGAACAACAATCATGAGGGATTTCAACTACCCCAATATTAATTGGACAGAAGAGGTAGGTATAAGGGAATAGAGTTCCTACAATGTGAACAGGAGTCCTTTCTAACCTAATATGTAAAGAACTCAACAAGGGAGTACTCGCTATTGGATCTCGTAATGGGGAATGAACCACAGCAGATAAGAGAAATAAAAGTAGAGGAACATCTAGGCAATAGTGACCATAATATAAAACGCTTTAGGATAATTGAGAACAACATAAGTATGACAAAAGCCAGGGTAATTGGAGAAAAGCTGATTGAGGATAGAACTTGGGAAAATAAAATGAACAATATTGGCAAACAGCTATGTAGAACAGCAATGGGAAACTGTTGAACACCGTTTTAAATGAGTGCAGGAACAATATATTCCGCTAAAAGAACAAACTAAACACTAACGAGACTCCATGGATGCATAAAGCTATAAGGAAACAATTGAGGGTAAAGAAAGAGGTATACGTTAAGTACATAGCCAGCGGGGGAGTGCATAAGAGAATACAAAGAGATTAGGAGAAGTCAAAAATAAATTGGGAAGGCAAAAAGGAACTATGAAATTAAATTATCAAGAACATAAAAAATAGTAAAATATTTTACAGGCACATCAATTTATTAAGGGAAGGTTGGGATGGGAATAGGGCCATTAAAGGATAGACAGGATGATACCACAGGTAACAATAGAGAGATGGCAGAAATATTAAAAATTATTTTGCTTCAGTATTTACCAGGGAGTTAGAACAGGTGGACATGACATTGGATGAGATGATTAGCAATGAGAAGTGCATTTAAAAGAAAGAGGGCATATATTATTAAATAAACTAATCAAACTCTGCGTATAAAACCCCTAGTCCGGATGGATTGCAACCGTGCATTTTAAAAGAATCTAGGAAGGAGATAGCACCTATTAATTCATTAGAAAAAGGTGTAATGCCAGAGGACTGGCAGATAGGCAATGTAATACCTATATTTAAGAAAGGTGATAGAACATGTAGAGGGTATTATAGATCGATCAACTTAACATCGGTGGTAGGAAAAGTAATGGCATCTCTACTAAAGGAGAAAATAGTAAAACATCTAGAAACCAAAAATATAGTAATGAATAGTCAACGTGGATTTCAAAAGGGAAAATCTTCCTTAACCAATCTCTGAATTTTTTGAAGAGATAAGGGTAGACAATGGTAATGCACTAGATGTAATTTATCTAGATTTTCAATGGGCCTTCACGAAGGTACCCCATAACAGACTGATGAACAAGGTCAGAGAATGCGGAGTGGGGACAGGAGCAGAATGGATGGCTAACTAGCTAACTGGCTTTCAGACAGAAGGCAGAGAGTAGTAGTAAAAGGTAGTTATTCACAGTGGTAGAGTGGTGTCCCACAAGGATCAGTGCTGGCACCACTCACAACTGATAGTAACAATTTCAACTTTGGAATCAAAAACACAGTTTCTGAACTTGTGGATGACACCAAATTGGTTGTGGGGTGGGTGGGTGGGGGGGGGGGGGGGGAAGAAAGAGAAGGAAATAGTCAATACTGAGGAAGACTGCAACAAATTACAGGAGGACTTAATAAACTTGCAGAATCGCATATAAATGTGAGTCATTACATTTTGGTAGGAAGAATAGGGAAGTCACCTATTACTTAGGGTGTGTGTATAGCTGGGGTAGAAGAGCAAAGGGATGTTGGAGTACAAATACACCACCGATTAGCAAGGCCATAAAAAAGCAAACCAGCAGTAGGGTCTATTTCTAAAGGTATAGAATTGAAAAGTAGGGAAGTTATGCTAAACCTGTATCGAACCTTCGTTAGACCACACTTGGAATACTCCGTACAGTTCTGTTCGCTATATTATAAAAAGGATATAGAGGCACTGGAGAGGGTGCAGAGAAGATTTACAGGAACAATACCAGAAATGTGAGGGTATCCATATCCGGAAAGGATGAACAGGCTGTGTCCCTCTCCTCAGGTGGTGGGGTGGGGGGGGAGAGGAGAGAGGAAAGAAGGCTGAGGGGTGACCTAATCGAGGTCTTTTTAAAATTATGGAAGGTTTTGTGGATACAGAGAATATTTCCACACACAAAAATAGAAAATAGGTGCAGGAGTAGGCCATTCGAGCCTGCTCTGCCATTCAATAAGATCATGGCTGATCATCACCTCGGTACCCCTTTACTGTTTTCTCTCCATACCCCTTGATCCCTTCAGCTGTAAGGGCTACATTTAACTCCCTTTTTAATATATCTAACAAGAACTGGCTTCAACAGCTCTCTGCGGTAGAGAATTCCACATATTAACAACTCTTGAGTGAAGAAGTTTCTCCTCATCTCGGTCCTAAATGGCTTACCCCTTATCCTTAGACTGTGACCCCTGGTTCTGGACATCAGGAACATTCTTCCTGCATCTAACTTGTCCAGTCCTGTCAGAATTTTATGTTTCTATGGGATCCTCTCTCATCCTTCTAAACTCCAGTGACTACAGGCCCAGTCGATCCAGTCTCTCCTCATATATCAGTCCTGCCATCCTGGGAATCTGTCTGGTGAACCTTTTACTGCACTCCCCCAATAGCAAGAATGTCCTTCCTCAGATTAGGAGACCAAAACTGAACACAATATTCCAGGTGAGGCTTCACCAAGGCCCTGTACAACTGCAGTAAGACCTCCCTGCTCCTATACTCAAATCCCCTAGCTATGAAGGCCAACATGCCATTTGCTGCCTTCACTGCCTGCTGTACCTGCATGCCAACTTTCAATGACTGATGTACCATGATACCCAGGTCTCGTTGCACCTCCCCTTTTCCTAATCTGCCATTCAGATAATATTCTGCCTTTGTGTTTTTGCCACCAAAGTGGATAACCTCACATTTATCCACATTATACTGCATCTGCCCACTCGCCTAACCTGTCCAAGTCACCCTGCAGCCTCTTAGCATCCTCCTCACAGCTCACACCCCAACCCAGCTTAGCGTCATCTGCAAACTTGAAGATATTACACTCAATTCCTTCATCTAAATCATTGATGTATCTTGTAAATAGCTGGGGTCCCAGCACTGAGCCCTGCGGTACCCCACTAGTCACTGCCTGCCATTCTGAAAAGGACCAGTTTATCCTGACTCTGCTTCCTGTCTGCCAATCAGTTTATCCACGTCAATACATTACCCCCAATACCATGTGCTTTAATTTTGCACACTGATCTCTTGTGTGGAACCTTGTCAAAAGCCTTTTGAAAATCCAAATACACCACATTCATTAGTTCTCCCCTGTCCACTCTACTAGTTACATCCTCACAAAATTCTAGAAGATTTGTCAAGCATCATTCCCCTTTCATAAATCCATTCTGACTTGGACTGATCCTGTCACTGCTTTCCAAATGTGCTGCTATTTCATATTTAATAATTGATTCCAACATTTTCCCCACTACTGATGTCAGGCTAATTCCCTGTTTTCTCTCTTCCCTCCTTAAGTGGTATTACATTAGCTACCTTCGAGTCCCTAGGAACTGATCCAGAGTCAATAGACTGCTGTAAAATGATCACCAATGCATCTACTATTTCTAGGACCACTTCCTTAAGTACTCTTGGATGCAGACGATCAGGCCCTGGGGATTTATTGGTCTTCAATCCCATTAAGTTCCCTAACACAATTTCCTGACCAGGATTTCCTTCAGTTCCTCCTTCTCACTAGACCCTCGGTCCCCTAGTATTTCCAGAAGGTTATTTGGTTCTGTCTTCACGAGGGTCAATTGGTCTGCCATTTCTTTGTTCCCCATTATAAATTCACCTGATTCTGACTGCAAGGGACCTACATTTGTCTTCACTAATCCTTTTCTCTGCAAAAGCTTCTATAGATATGTGAAGTCTGTTTTTATGTTCCCTGCAAGATTACTCTCTCACTCACTTTCCCCCTCCCTAATTAAACCATTTATCGGCCTCTGCTGAATGCTAAATTCCACCCAGTCCTCGGGTTTACTGCTTTTTCTGGCCAATTTATATGCCTCTTCCTTGGATTTAACACTATCCTTAATTTCCCTTGTTAGCCACGGTTGAGCCACCTTCCCCGTTTTATTTTTACTCCAGACAGGGATGTACAATTGTTGACGTTCATCCATGTGATCTTTAAATGTTTGCCATTGCCTATCCACCGTCAACCCTTTAAGTATCACTCGCCAGTCTATCCTAGCCAATTCACGTTTCATACCATCGAAGTTACCTTTCCCCAAGTTCAGGACCCTAGTCTGTGACTTAACTCTGTCACTCTCCATCTTAATAAAGAATTCTGCCATGTTATGGTCACTCTTCCCCAAGGGTCCTCTCACAACAAGATTGCTAATTAGTCCTTTCTCATTGCACATCACCCAGTCTAGGATGGCCAGCCCTCTAGTTGGTTCCTCGACATATTGGTCTAGAAAACCATCTCTAATACACTCCAGGAAATCCTCCTCCACTGTATTACTACCAGTTTGGTTATCCCAATCTATATGTAGATTAAAATCGCCCATGATAACTGCTGTGCCCTTATTGCATGCATCCCTAATTTCTTGTTTGATGCTGTCCCCAACCTCACTACTACTGTTTGGTGGTCTGTACACAACTCCCACTAGCATTTCCTGCCCTTTGGTGTTTCGCAGCTCTACCCATACAGATTCCACTTCATCCAAGCTAATGTCCTTCCTTACTATTGCGTTAATTTCCTCTTTAACCAGCAATGCTACCCCACCTCCTTTTCCGTTCTGTCTATCCTTCCTTGAATACCCCTGGATGTTGAGTTCCCAGCCTTGGTCACACCCTGGAGCCATATCTCCATAATGCCAATTATATCACATTCGTTAATAGCTGCCTGCGCAGTTAATTCATCCACCTTATTATGAATATTCCTTGCATTGAGACAGAGTCTTCAGGCTTGTCTTTTAACACACTTTGCCCCTTTTAGAATTTGCTGCAATGTGGCCCTTTTTTGATTTTTACCTTGGGTTTCTCTGCCCTTTACCTTGGGTTTCTCTGCCCTCCACTTTTACTTTTCTCCTTTCTATCTCTTGCTTCTGCCCCCATTCTACTTCCCTCTATCTCCCTGCATAGGTTCCCATCCCCCTGCCATATTCGTTTAACCCCGCCCAACAGCAGTAGCAAACACTCCCCTTAGGTCATTGGTGATACAGTCGGTGAAGAAGGCAAAAGGAATGTTGGCCTTCATAGCTAGAGGATTTGAGTATAGGAGCAGGGAGGTCTTACTGCAGTTGTACAGAGCCTTGGTGAGGCCTCACCTGGAATATTGTGTTCAGTTTTGGTCTTCTAATCTGAGGAAGGACGTTTTTGCTATTGAGGGAATGCAGCAAAGGTTCACCAGACTGATTCCTGGGATGGCGGGACTGACATGAGGAGACAGTGGATCAACTGGGCCTTTATAAACTGGAGTTTAGAAGGATGAGGGTGGATCTCATAGAAACATATAAAATTCTGACGGGACTGGACAGGTTAGATGTGGAAAGAATGTTTCCGATGATGATTGGGAAGTCCAGAACCAGGGAACACAGTCTAAGGATAAGGGATAGGCCATTTAGGACTGAGATGAGGAGAAACTTCTTCACTGAGTTGTTAACCTGTGGAATTCCCTATCGCAGAGAGTTGTCTGCAGAGCGTTGTTGATGCCAGTTCATTGGATATATTCAAGAAGGAGTTAGATATGGCCCTTGCGGCTAAAGGGGTATGGGGAGAAAGCAGGAAAGGGGTACTGAGGGAATGATCAGCCATGATAATGGTGGTGCAGGCTTGAAGGGTCGAATGGCCTACTCCTGCACCTATTTTCCATTTTTCCATGTTTCTATGTTCTGGTCCTGCCCAGGTGCAGATCGTCCGGTTTGTACTGGTCCCACCTCCCCCAGAACCGGTTCCAATGTCCCAGGAATTTGCATCCCTCCCTCTTGCACCCTTCCTCAAGCCACGTATTCATCTGAGCTATCCTGCGATTCCTACTCTGACTAGCACGTGGCACTGGTAGCAACCCTGAGATTACTACCTTTCGAGGTCCTACTTTTTAATTTAACTCCTAGCTCCTTAAATTCATCTTGTAGGACCTCATGCTGTTTTTAAAAACATCTATATCGTTGGTACCTATATGCACCACGACAACTGGCTATTCACCCTCCCCTCCAAAATGTTCTGCAGTCACTTGTGGGGAAGAACCTATCTACATAAGATCATTACCAAGAAATCCCATGGGGAATTCAGAAGAAACTTTTTTACCCAAAAGAGTGGCGATAATGCAACTTGCTACAACAGTGAATGGTTGAAGCGAATAGTATAGATACATTTTAAGGAGAGGCTAGACAACCATATATGAAGGAGAAGGGAATAGTGTTATGCTGATAGTTAGATGAGGAAAGACTGGAGGAGGCTGGAGTGGAACATAAACGCCGAATGGACTGCTTGGGCCAAATGGCCTTTTTTTTTCCTATGTAAATGTAATGTATGTATATATCTGACCATCATCATCATAGGCAGTCCCTCGGAATCGAGGAAGAGTTGCTTCCATTCTTATGAGTCCTTAGGTGGCTGAACAGTCCAATACAAGAACCACAGTCCGTCACAGGTGGGACAGATAGTCGTTGAGGGAAAGGGTGGGTGGGACAAGTTAGCCGCATGCTCTTTCCGCTGCCTGCGCTTGATTTCTGCGAGCTCTCGGCGATGAGACTCGAGGTGCTCAGCAGCCTCCTGGATGTACTTCCTCCACTTAGGGAGGTCTTTGGCCAGGGACTCCCAGGTGTCAGTGGGAATGTTGCTCTTTTTTAGGGAGGCTTTGAGGGACACCCTCAAACATTTCCTCTGCCCACCTTTTGACTTGTTTGTCGTGAAGGAGTTCCGAGTAGAGCTCTTGCTTTGGGAGTCTCGTGTCTGGCATGCGATCGATGTGGCCTTCCCAGCGGAGCTGATCAAGTGTGATCAGTACTTCAATGCTGGGGATGTTGGCCTGATCAGGCCCTCAAAACTGCGTCTGTCCTCCCCAGGGGATTTGTAGGATCTTGCGGAGACATCGTTGGTGGTATTTCTCCAGCGACTTGAGGTGTCTACTGTACATGGTCCATGTCTCTGAGCCATACAGGAGGGTGGGTATTACGACAGCCCTGTAGACCATGACCTTGGTGGCAGTTTTGAGGGCCTGATCGTCAAACACACTTTTCCTCAGGCGGTCGAAGGCTGCACTGGCGCACTGGAGGCGATGTTTAATCTCGTCGTCAATGTCTGCTCTTTAGAGGCTCCCGAGGTATGGGAAATGGTCCACGTTGTCCAGGGCCGCACCTTGGATCTTGATGACTAGGGGGTCTGTGCTGTGCGGCAAGGACAGGCTGGTGGAGGATCTTTTTGTCTTACAGATGTTTAGTGTACAGCCTATGCTTTTGTACACCTCAGTAAATACGTTGACTATGTCCTGGAGTTCAGCCTCTGTGCACAGACGGAGGCGTCGTCCGCTTGTTGTAGCTTGACGACACAGGTTGGGGTGGTCTTGGACCTGGCCTGGAGACGGCGCAGGTTGAACAGGTTCCCACTAGTTTTGTAGTTTAGTTCCACTCCAGCGGGGAGCTTGTTGACTGAGGTGGAGCATGGCAGCGAGGAAGATTGAGAAGAGGGTTAGGCAATGATGCAACCCTGTTTGACCCCGGTCCGGACGTGGATTGGGTCTGTAGTGGATCCGTTGGTAAGGATCATGGTATGTATGTTATTGTGGAGCAGGCGGAGGATGGTGACGAACTTTTGAGGGCATCTGAAACAGAGGAGGATGCTCCATAGACCCTCGCGGTTGACTGTGTCAAAGGCCTTTGTAAGGTCGAAGGCGGCCATGTATAAGGGCTGGTGCTGTTTCCTGCAGCTGTCGCGCTGCAAAAATCATGTCTGTTGTGCCCCGTAGGGGATGAAATCCGCACTGTGACTCCGGGAGGAGCCCCTCGGCCATGGGGAGAAGACGGTTAAGGAGGACTCTAGCGGCGACTTTCCCAGTGGCTGATAAGAGATTCCTCTGTTGCTGCAATCGGACTCGTCCCCTTTTTAAAGATCTCACGATCACTGCATCTGACTATTCTCTAGCTGACAAACCAGTATTGCAGGTTCTGTACCTTGCACAACACGTTGGCAGTTGGAAAATGCTTCGAGATCACCAAGCCTTTAATGAAGGACTCTGAACTCTGTTGTAAGCCTGGAATGATGTGTGCCTTTGTTTTGGATATGTTGAATGCAGCAATATTTTTATTTTTGTCCTTTCCATCCATGGACCATGCACCTTCTGTAATTGGTGGGGCAGTGGACCTGCTTCCAAGCTGCTGCCATTGCTTCTTACCTGACTCTTCTTACCTGACTTGTAACAGATGGGAGAGAGCATCGTGGGTAGATTTGCATTGTAGAGTTGCACAAGGCTTGTTTAGCATACTATATTATTAATGGCCCAGAAATTGCGATCGGCGGCTTCCTGCCTAAATTTCTTTTGCAAATGTACCTGGTAGTCCCGGAGGAATGTAGACTTGCGCCCTGAGGCCTCCATTCGCAGTCCAGCAGAGGAGCCCACGTATTCCTGGAGCATATATATGCAGCCTGGGATCACTTGGGCCATACCAACCAATGAAAATGGCGTATCTCCATTCACAGTGATAGTGATCTCTGTTTGTACGGATATCACCATTTCTGTGAATGGGGATACCCCCAAAAACACACACGTTTTAAATAAATAAATAAGAAAAACACTTCACATATTTAAAGTTAATTGAAATTGAATTAATTCATTAAATGTTTTAGACAAAATATTTTTGAATTTTACATTATTTTAAGGGTAAAAACAAACTTACCTTAATGGACAGGGTTTTTAATATAAAAATTATTTTATTTCTACCTTTTTAAAACTCTTACGCTGGTAAACGCAGGCCATACTCTTTTACCAGGGCATAGGAGTTTGAAGGACATTCGTTGGGAAAATGGCTCAAGTCTCTGCGAAGGCCCTTCTCCTGGGGTTGCATTGGAACTGTCATGACATTTTGAAAGTACGCAAGTGCTGGTTTTTGGCGCATGCACATTGCGCGCCAGGAACTGGCGCTTGTGGGGCCTCTACGAGTGCGTGCGCACGTCGTACGCGTCCGTAGAGACTGATTTTTGGCCCAATAAGATTTAGGAAAATGTATTTAAGTTAGTACATTCATTTTATGTAAATACATTAATACCACGCAAGTTACTCCCACCAAAGTGATGCATCAATAATCAGCATTACTTCTTATCTCCATGTTGTATAGCTCAATAATAGTCTCTCCAGGTACTATCCAAGCATGAAAAGAAAAACTTCTACCATTGGATACAAAAGCAAAGTACAGCAGATGCTGAAAATCTGTAGAGAGAGAAACAGAGTAAAAGTCGATGACCTTTAGTCAGAACTGGAAAAAGTTAGAGATATGACTGGTTTTAAGCAAGTACAGAGGCAGGGGAAGGGAAGGTCTCCGATAGTACGGAAGGCAGGAAAGATTAAATGACAAATGAAAGTAGATGGTAATGGAACAAGTAAAGAAACAAAAGATGGGTCTAGAAGAGGGATAAATGAGAATAGAAGAATCATCAACAGCAGCCATTTGGAAAAAATGGGAGCAGAGGTTATGATCTGAAATTGTTGAACTCTGTGTTGAGTCTGGAAGGCTGTAAAATCGAAAGATGAGGTGCTGTTCCTCAAGCTTGCGTTGGCTGAGGACAGAGCGGTGACAGTGGGAGTAGAGTAGAGAATTAAAGTGACAGGTGACCAGAAGCTCTGGGTTGAGAGGTGTTTCACAAAGTGGTCACCAAATCTGCATTTGGTCTCCCCCCTTCCCCCCCCCAATGTTGAAGAGACTGCATTATGAGCAGCGCTATGTTCTCAGAAAAAAGGTGGGATTCCCAAATCTAGAGCTGCCTGGATGTCCAAGGGCATACAGGGTAGGATGAAGCAAAAAAAGCTTATGTCAGAAACCAAGAGCTCGATACTCAGAAAACCTAGAGGAGTGCAGGGGTGCAATTAAAAAGGAAATTAGAAAAGCAAAGCGACGGCATGAAAAAATATTGGCAAGGAAAACCCAAATAAGTTTTATAAATACATAAGCAAGCAAGAATAACTAAAGAAATAATAGGGCCTATTAGAGACCAAAAAGATAATCTGTGTGGAGGTGGAAGATGTGGGTTTGTTCTTGAATATTTTGCATCTGTCTTCACAAAAGGGAGGGACAATACAGACATTGTATTTCCTCTCTCTCATCTAATATTTCACACTACTCTTCAACTACAATGAGGTTTAGCATTTTTTGAAAAAAGATAAATCGCTAGGTCCGTATGGAATGTATTCCAGGTTATTGAGTATGGGAAGAAATAGCAGAGGCTCTGATCATTTTCCAACCCCCTCTGGCTACAGGTGTGCTGCCGGAGGACTGCTAATATTGTACCATTGTTTAGAAAGGGATAGACTGAGTAATTACAGGCCAGTCAGCCTAACCTCGGTGGTGGGCATATTATTAGAAAAAATTCTGAGGAACTTTATTCCATACCTTTTCTAAATGATAACAAATCCACGCTGTCTGTCCTCGATTATTAAAGGGCAGGTCATGTCTGACTAACTTGATTGACCCTCCTTATTGCCACCTCAAAATATTCAATGAGGGTAGCACGTTTGATGTAGTCTACATGGTCAGAAAAGTAAAAGCCTGTGACAGCCAAGGGAAAGTGACAAGTTAGATCCAAAATTGTCTCAATGGCAGGAAGCAAAGGTTAATGGTCGACAGGTGTTTTTGTGACCAGCTGTTTCCAGTGGGGTTCCGCAAGGTTCAGTATGAGGTTCCTTGCTTTTTGCAACATATATCAATGATTTAGACTTCAATGTAGGAGGCATGATTGAGAAGTTTGCAGATGATACAAAAATTGGCTGTGTGATAGTGAAGAAGAAAGCTGTAGACTGCAGCAGGATATCAGTGGACTGGTCAGGTGGGCAGAAAAGTGGCAAACTGAATTCAGTCTGGAAAAGTGAGGTATGCATTTGGGGAGGGATATCCAGGCAAGAGAAGACACTATGGCCCCAAGTTTCCACATGATTTACTCCTGATTTTTAGGAGCAACTGGTGTAGAACGGAGTATCTTAGAAATCGGAATTCTCCACATTTAGTTTGCTCCAGTTCTAGTCAGTTAGAACAGTTTCACTTTGGAACATAATTTTTTTTCAAAAGGGGGCGTGTCCGGCCACTTAAGCCTGATTTCAAAGTTTTGTGAGTGAAAACTTACAACAAACTAACTTAGAATGGAGTAAGTGAAGATTTTTGTACGCTCGAAAAAACCTTGTCTACACTTTAGAAAATCAGGCGTAGGGAATGGTGGGGAGGGGGGGCGTGTTTAAAGGGAAGTTTACAAACATTAAACACTTTTACAAATAAAGAGCCATCAATAATAAATGATAAATACATCAATAAATCAATCAAAAAAAATTAATAAGAAATATATATTTTTTTAAATCAATGAATAAAACATTTTCTACTTGCCGACTGCAGCACCGGGAGCCCTCCAACAGCATGCCTGTCCCCAGCACCAGATTTACAGGAAGGTGGCGTCGGGGAGGGGGGAAGAGAGGGAGGGAGGTCAGGTCGGATCCAGTCTGTCGGGGGGGGGGGGCGCGGCTGTCGGGTCCGGGGGGGAGCGGGTGTTGGGTCCAGTCCGGGGGCGGGAAGCGGGCGTCGAGTCGGGTCAGGAGGAAGCAGGAGCTGGCCGTGGGAGGAGCCTTATTCACGCAGCCCCAGTGAGGCCATTGGGCCAGGGCTAGGGGCTGCGTGCTTCGGGCCCCTCCCACACAGTTTCGGGCGCCTGGAGCTACTGCACTTGTGTGCCCACTGTAGCGCGCATGTGCAGAGCTCCCGGCACTGTTTTTGGCGCAGGGTCCTAGCTCCGCCCCCTACAGCTCCTGCTGTGCTGCGCCGAGGGCCAGAGGACCTGCAGGGAGGTGGAGAATACGGAGGTTTTTTTAGGCGCACTTTGTGGTGCGAAAAACGGGCATCCAGGTCGGGACTGCGCCGTTCTAGGCTCGAAACTTGGGCCCTATAAATGGTAGGATACTGAAGTGTCGGGGAACAGAGGTACCTTGGAGTGCATATCCACAGATGCCGGAAGATAGCAAGACTGGTAGATAAGGTGGTTAAGATGACATACAGGATACTTTCCTTTATTAGCCAAAGCATAGAATACAAGTCCTGCTAGAACGTATAAAACACTAAAGGCTACAGCTAGAGTACTGCGTACAGTTCTGGTTGCCACATTACAGGAAAGATGTGATTGCACTAGAGGGTACAGAGGAGATTTATGAGGATGTTGCCAGGACTGGAGAATTTTAGCTATGAATAAAGATTGGATAGGCTGGGGTGGTTTTCTTTGGAGCAGAGGAGGCCCAGGGGAGACTTAATTGATGTGTGTAAAAATGTTAAGGGGCCTAGATAGATAGAATTGATGGGAAGAATCAGTGGGCATAGATTTAAAGTAATTGGTAGAAGGATTAGAGGGGAGTTGAACTTGTTTTCATGTGGGGGGAGGATCTGGAACACACTGCCTCAAAGCGTGGTAGAGATGAAAACCCTCATATTTAAAAAGTACTTCGATATGCATTTTGAAGTGCCGTAACCTACAGGGCAACGGACCAAGAACTGGAAAGTGGGATTAGGCTGGATAGCTCTCTTTCGGCTGGTACAGACACAATGGGCTGAATGGTCTCCATCTTTGCCGTAAATGTTCATGATTCTATGATGAACTTTACTAAGAAAAAAAAATGTCTTTATTCAGATCATACATTGTCTGTGTGAAAGGTGTTTTTGCCCATTGGTAAGTGGTTCAAACTGGTTTCTGCTGATGATGGGTGCCAAGCCCTTTGTGTTTTTATAAAAATGAAGTGACTATCTGTCCTAACTCGCTTCTGCGCATGCGTCTCCTGACTTTTATGCGCAGAAGTGAGAGTTAGGACAAATAGTCACTGACTTCCCCCTCCCTCCCCCCCCCCCCCCCCCCCCT